>NC_068297.1:3272257-3520619 GCF_025860055.1 Xyrauchen texanus
TGGAGATCATACCTCATGAATTTGAAAGAATGACAGTGACACAAACCTGCAAAGTTACATAAGTGCCATTCCTCAAGACAAATCGCCCATCTGTGTTGTCTTTGGCCCAGTTGAGTTGAACTACCAAGGGCTTTTCTGAAAGATGCAGTTGTCTTCCCTCTAAATACCCAAAACAGAGTACATTAAATGACAGAGTCATGTATATTTTGAATATGTAAACTTGAGATCCTGCGCTCACCTTCATTTCCAAAGGCCTCATACAAGCAATATGGAAGTGGATGCGAGGCTTCGTCAAGTTGAAATTTCTCCAGCAGGGTTTCAATGACCTCTTTTGTGGTAGAAGTGCTTGAGATACAAATGCATTTGGTGGCACAGTTCCCTGAAACATGGTCTTGAAGGTGGAAACGAATAACTCCATGAAAAATAGAGTGCTAAAAAAAGAGAGAAAGCAATGCAAATTAAATGTCTATAAACACTGACTGATGTCATTACTGTCACAGCATCAAAATATTCTATAAATATACAGTAGATATCACTCTTTTGGCTATCATAAGCCAAACAAAACCTTCCATTTGTGCTGAAAATTTAGTTATTCAGTTCTCTACTTGTAACTCAAACAGTTCAAAAAGTGAAACTGAGATATTGTAGTTCTTACATTTCAAAGCGTATTTCAAGATGTGCAATACAGAGAGTCCCACAGCAAGAAAAAGCAGTGTACCTCATCAGGTTCGGTGATCTCAAACAGACTGAGTTGGTTTAAATTCCACTGACGGATGCTCTCCTGAAGTCTCCCGCGTTCCTTTGGACCCGTCTCAGCATCATCTCCAGAATCAAGACCATTCCTTCTCTTTTGCTTCATGGTTTGTCTTGGTGATCCAAGTGACCCAGAGCGTTATCCTCACATCAAGTGTCTGCAACTGATCTATTTTCCAGCCTGTTCACTGTGTACATTCAGTGTAAAGGGGAATGTTGGGGTTTATTTGCCCCATTAACACACATTAGTTCAAAGGCTAACCTCAATTTCATTGTTGTGCTAGATCAACTCAGACACACAAAAGGGTTGTTCATGCCCCAATCAAGCTTTTATTTATTTTTTCTTAATTTAGCATAGAAAATATCCTTTACTTGGTCCTATCCATTTGCTGTAACAATACAGTTTAAAATGCATGTAACATCTTAAACTTGAAAGTTATGTTTTGACTTCTAAACTGTATTCTGGAAATTATGCACATATCACGTGAATTGATACAAGCCCAAACCTTAAAACAGTGCAAAGAATTTACCTTTTGTTCAAACTAGACACTAATGCATAGTGGCATGACAGAGCATGTAAAGGTCACTAACTATGCATTAATTAACTAAATCTATTGTCTGTCTCTAAAAGCATTTTTTAATAAATGGTGAGTTTCATGGATGGCTGGATGGGAATTATGCATATGAATATAAAACAGCTTAAAGAAACACTAACACAAAGTACATAACATCTCGACCCTGTTCTTCTATAGTTAGTAAATATAGTAACATTTTCTATGAAGCCCATATTAATAATGCATTGATTAGGCATTATACTGCATTCATAATGTCTCATAATACACCATATAATAATGTATAACTTCTCATAAATAATTATAACGACAGATGCATTATAAGACTTCCCCTATTCATAGTTATACTTTAGTGTATAATCCATTACAACAGAAGCAACATCCAGTTTTAATGCAGAAGAAGCTAATGAAGTTAATCGTATAAGTGCCGTCATGCAAAAGCTGCATAGTGTAAACCGTCAAAAGGCTTTATGACATGATCATATTATAAGTGATCTTTATGTAAAGTTTCAAATGCAATATCTTCTATTAAACAGCCATAACATAAACGTGCAACATTCAATACATTACAATTGATGTTGTTTATATAATAGAGTCCAGTATAAAATCAGTTTAATTATTTATTTATTTTTATTATTGGGTGTGGTTACATGCACACGAAGATTGGCTTCATGTGTGATCAACATACATACAACAACATATTTTATTTTTAGAGAGAGAGAGCGTGTGAGAGAGAGAGAGCTAGATAGATAGATAGATAGATAGATAGATAGATAGATAGATAGATAGATAGATAGATAGATAGATAGACAGACAGTCAGATAGACAGACAGACAGACAGACAGAGATAGATAGATAGATAGATAGATAGATAGATAGATAGATAGATAGATAGATAGATAGATAGATAGATAGATAGATAGATAGATAGATAGATAGATAGATAGATAGATCGATAGACAGACAGTCAGATAGACAGACAGACAGACAGACAGATAGATAGATAGATAGACAGACAGACAGACAGACAGACAGACAGACAGTCAGATAGATAGACAGACAGACAGACAGAGATAGATAGATAGATAGATAGACAGACAGACAGACAGACAGACAGTCAGATAGATAGACAGACAGACAGACAGAGATAGATAGATAGATAGATAGACAGACAGACAGACAGACAGACAGACAGACAGATAGATAGATAGATAGATAGATAGATAGATAGATAGATAGATAGATAGATAGATAGATAGACAGACAGATAGCTAGACAGATAGATAGATAGATAGACAGACAGACAGATAGCTAGACAGATAGATAGATAGATAGATAGATAGATAGATAGATAGATAGATAGATAGATAGATAGATAGATAGATAGATAGATAGATAGATAGATAGATAGATAGATAGATAGATAGATAGATAGATAGCTAGCTAGCAGGGGCGTAGCACCAAATTTTGGGCCCTGGGTACAAACCATCTTGCTGAGCCCCCGTACCAAATATGTATGTATAGAAAACTGACTTCTAAGGGGCCCCCCCTGCCTCGGGCCCTGGGTACTCGGTACCCTTTACCCCCCCCAGTCCGACGCCCCTGATAGATAGATAGATAGATAGATAGATAGATAGATAGATAGATAGACAGACAGACAGACAGACAGACAGACAGTCAGACAGACAGACAGATAGACTAGACAGATAGATAGATAGATAGATAGATAGATAGATAGATAGATAGATAGATAGATAGATAGATAGATAGATAGATAGATAGATAGATAGATAGATAGATAGATAGACAGACAGATATATAGATAGACAGACAGACAGACAGACAGATAGATAGATAGAGAGAGAGAGTGAGAGTGAGAGACAGAGAGAGAGAGAGAGAGAGATTATCTAATATATTTGAACCAGCTGTACAAGTGTTTTGTCATTTTGTATTTTGTGCATGTGTAATGTATATCATTTCCAGCATAAGTTGTAATGTCTTATAACCACTTAAAAATATCTTATGGATATTTATAAGACATTGCTTTTGTCCTTTGTTTTTCTACTAGAAGGTCAATCTGGAAAAGGTGAAAAAAATCAGTGTTTTTTTAAATTACATAAATAATTTTCCAGAATGCTGGAGACTCTTTGAGCTGCATTGTTGTACTCAGACAGAACAAACACTAATCCCTGACGTGGACACGTAGAGCACAAAAGAAAATTCTGGGTCATTTAACCGAGGAGAGCATCTGTCTTGTTCTAGAACATGATACAAAAAGACATTTGTATGGACCAGAACAATGAGGCCATAAACTGTTTAATCTGTGTCAAACTACCTCTAGGAAACCTTCAGGAAGTGATCTTTTATTGCACTCAACAATACTTAGAGCTTCTCTTGTCTTCCTCTGTGACAGTAACCATCTGGGAGACTCTGGAATAACACTGTGATAAATGTATTGTCTTATTGATGGCTGCCATGCCCTTGTCCAATGACTTATCCTGGAAGCAAATGCAGTACAAGACACCAATAACATATGATGAAAAGTATATGGAGAGTACATGTCCAGCTATAGGTTCTTCCATGACTGAATGCAATAAGCTAGAGCAGGAAGCAGCACTGGACACAGCAGAGACAAATTTCCTGTTGTTTGATCCAAAAAATTCACTGTTTTAAAAAGGAAAAATATATTAGAAACAAGCTTGCAGACATAACGCTCTATGCTCAACTGGGCACAAAGGCTGAAATGGCTGGTTGCCTACTAGGGCTCGGTGAAAATATCGATTTTCCAATGCATCGCAATCTTCATTTGAACGATCTCAAAATCGATTCTTAAATCCCAAGACCAATCTTTTACTCAATGCACAACTATCTACAATGCAAGGAAATCCCTCGCATATGTGAGAAAATTTTTCACTATGCGACTAAAAATGTCTGATATGTTTTCAGATTTCACTAACCATGATAGATAAATGGTCTGCACTTATATATAGCGCCTTTTTTAACCAAAGCGGTTTACACTGCGTCCCAATCACCCATTCACAAACCCATTCTCACTCATACACCAATGACGGCAGAGCTGCTATGTAAGGTGCTAGCCTGCCATTGGGAGCAACTTGGGGTTCAGTGTCTTGCCCAAGGACACTTCGGCATGTGGAGTCATGTGGGCCGGGAATCAAACCGCCAACCCTGCGATTAGTGGCCGACCCGCTCTACCACGCGGGTATGACTATCCTCTAAAGTGGTAAGAGATTGTTTTCTAAAAGATGCATATATATATATATATATATATATATACACACTTTACTTAGGAGCTGTGCTCCAGTTTTGTGGCGTAAACATGGATCAGTTCCATGTTAAAGTGCAAACCCAATGCATTTGGGTGGATGGTGCGTTAATAATTAGTAGTTAGCCTACTTAGCCTACTTCATTTTTAAATATATTCTGAAGTAGTACTTTTACAACAGATTTCTTGACCTCTGTTACAGTAGTGCTTTGGTTCTTGTTAAAAATACAGCACTCACCACAGGAGGGCAGATGCGTGCTGTTGGTCAATATGGACCGGTCTATGAAGAGAATGCAGGTGAGTGTGTTGTCGTTCCATAACGCGTTCATTTTGACACATTATTGAACGCACCGTGCGGTCCAGTGCAGGGAACTTCAAATTCCACACATCCTCTTCTGAGAAATCACATTTCTCTCAGACACCCACACTTTTACACCAGTGACCACTATGCATAAGTAATATTGGCATTATATTCATGATGTTAGCCAGAGGGGAACTAGCCCCCACAGTGAGTCTGGTTTCTCCCAAGGTTATTTTTCTCCATTAACCAACATCTTATGGAGTTTTGTGTTCCTATAACATAATAGATATTACAGTTTTATCTTCTGTTATTGTCTGAGCTTCTGTAAAGCTGCTTTGAAACGATGTGTGTTGTGAAAAGTGCCATACAAATAAAAATGACTTGACTTCCTCATTCCTTTTGGTCACCATACATTTGCATTTATGCATTTGGCAGATGCTTTTATCCAAAGCGACTTACAGTGCACTTATTAGTGGGACAATCCCCCCGGAACAACCTGGAGTTAAGTGCCTTGCTCAAGGACACAATGGTGGAGGCTGTGGGGATCGAACCAGCAACCTTCTGATTACCAGTTATGTGCTTTAGCCCACTACGCCACCACCACTCTCATTGTATGGACCAACAGAGCTGAAATATTCTTCCAAAAATCTGACATCTGGGATGGCATGAGGGAGAGTAAATAATGAGAATCTTTTTTTTGGGGGGGGGCTATTCATTTAAAGTTATTCAGTTATTATTTAGAAGCATATCTGAAGTGTTAAACATTATTACACTTTAAATCAGATTTCATTGAGCATGAACGTTGTTTCTGGTTCCTGTAATATTATATAAGCAGGCCTATTCATGCACCGATTCTCAGTAGCCAGTTTTCTCTGGATAGACAGTCTAGCAATAATATTAATAGAATATAATGTGGAACTAAAGCAGATTGTAGACTATTTCGGCATAAAGATGTATATCTTCATATGCATTCTTGAAAAAGCTCATTTCTATAAAGATTCTACATAAAAACGTGTAAATATACAGAATATATTAGCATTTATATATGCGGGTTGGGTGATAATGTAGGCTTGTCAACTCTGTTATTTTATTGATTCATTCTTTTGGAGTAACTTATAGAAATGTAAACTAGATTTCTGAATAAAGTGCAGGTGGTGCTTGTCCAGTTTAAAAGTTACCACCACAAGTGTGTTGGTGTGCAGTTGCTAAGGTGTTCTGAGTGATTGTAAGCACCTTGCTATGGTTGCTAAGTGGTTTGGGGTGGTTTCTAGGTGGTGACTTACTGGCCAAGCCCAAAGAGTCTCTATGTAATTCTAGTCTCTAGATAAGTCTTAAGTCTTTGCACTAGTTTTATTGTCTGCCGGGATTGTTTAGAATAGCAGAACTCTCCTCAACAAGTCACACAATTTGATCAATTGTTCATGTATGTATCACAAACAGTAGTTATTACAGTCTTATTTCAAGTCTGCATAACCTAATTTGCATGGCAGTTAAATCTGGTTAAACAGGCATAATGAACATTATTCTTCTCCCGCTCTGTTTCTGAAAATGTATGCTAATGCTATCACCATGCCACTGGTCCATTTGCTGAAGTAGTTCCTGAATTTATCTACGACAGTGATGTTTAAACTCACACTAATAAACATGGTACACGGGACTATAGAGGCGGCAGTATAAACTTTATTTGTGACAGTATGTTTGTGAGAGGGCCCATCTCCTCTGTAAAGTTCTGTTCAAGCTCAGTGTCGCCCCCTGTAGCACGTTGCCTATATTGAGTGCTTTTAGAAAATCCACAGCTGTTTGAGTCCTCACAAGCCTCTGGTGGCAAGTAGTTTCAGATAGTAAAAGCTGCTGCTAGCTCTTGTAGATTTCTCAGCCTTCAGATCGGCAAGCTCGTGGTCAAAGGTGTTGCATCTACAGGGGACTCACTGATTGGTTGTATGGGGGTGTCTTGAGTGGGATCTTGGGTGACCACTTCTGTTGAGGCAGCCACCTCTTCTATAGTTACTGCAATTTCCTCTGTGGCTTCTGTAACACTCTCGATCTCAGCAGGGACCTACTCGGTTGAGACTGTGGCGTTGGATCCAGGCTGTTGGGACCCTTGAAGCTTCTGATACAGGGTTTTTCTTTGATCCTGAAGAGCTATACAGAGTCTCTCCAGTTTCTGGGTCTTCAGGCTAAAAAGTGCAAACTCCTTCTCCTTCAGTGCTTTCTGCATTAGAGAACACAGCGTAGAGAACACTGAGATTTAGGACACTTTCACACTGTAAAGGGCTTTCAAGATTCTGCATGAAGGACAAAAACGCATCATTTCAACAATTTTGACGATACTGATCAAACTCTGATTTTAGGTCAACATTTTAGGCCAGACCATGGGCAACTTCCTGTAACTTTCTCTATGTAACTTTACCGTCTCTCGTTGGTCATAATTAGAAATGAGGTTTTTATGTTTCTCAGCCAGGTCATTGTTCTCTTGGCACAGTTTGTTGTTACGGCCTGGGCCTGGATGTCTGTTAGGGGGCTCTGGAAATGCGTGGTGATTTCCTTCCTTCCTCTTCAGCTCATCTTCACGAACAGTCATCCATAGGCCTATGTTTAAAAGTGCACACATTACAAGTCAGATCAGATCACAATGTTGAAATGACTGCATTGAACATCTCTTCTGATTATTCATAAGTTTACAGTCTGGGGTTGTTTATCCCCTGAGCAATGAATGTCTATCCCCATGTTCATCTGGTTAAATTTAGCCTCTTTAAAACACCTCCTGCTTTCACAGGCATGGCAGATGACACCTGTTCATGGCCTGAAGTCTAATTCAAGAGACTCTTAATAGGCCAACTTTTCTGTTTATCCTCGGCACGTCTTGACAGTAATGCTTGTTCCGTTTATATGTTTTATAACGACATAGCTCATTTAAGAAATAAATGCATCCAGAACAAAAAACAACAACAAATTATTGCATAAGGTCGTTTTCAACTTCCTGTTGACCTGCACTGAACATTCATGCAGAGCAATGTATTTCTGTTTCTCTTTGCAGGTACTGATATTTTCAGATATTCAACAGACACACAAGACCTTAACCCAGATGCAGTCTAAACATGTGCTAAATGTGTAATGACATACTGTACGAGGACAAGCTTTCCGCCTGCTGGACACATGTTGACACTGTATACAGTATATTTGCCTTCCTGGTGTAGCAATATAACATGCAGTCAAGCCAGTTCACACTAAGAAATGGGGGATGACATTGCTGTGTAGATATTCAGTAAAGTTCATGAGAAGAATCGAGGAAACACTTACCAGCAGAAGCACAGAGAGAGTGTGTAGATGACTGAGAAAGACTCTGAGCGGCTGTCAAAGCAAAAGAGAGCAGCTGTGAGGGGCAGACCTCAAAATAATTTGGAGGATTCATTGAAGGGATGCAGACTGACCCATATACAACACATTTCAAATGATGTACAGTATGTGGAAATGATTCTATAAGCTTGGTAAACCCTGAGTAATGAACAATATATTGGTAACTGTATCTGTGTATCGGGCAATATGTTTCTTTTTTTATTATTGCTTATATTGTATCATTCTGATTTGACCGATATTTAATGCAGAGAATAGTATCAGAGCTTATTACTTCAATTTTAAACAGACAAATTTCTCCCCAATTTGAAATGCCCAATTCCCAATGTGCTCAAAGTCCTCGTGGTGGTGTTTTGACTCAATCCGGGTGGCGGAGGACAAATCTCAGTTGCCTCCATGTCTGAGACCGTCAATCCGTGCATTTTATCACGTGGCTTGTTGAGCGCGTTACCGCGGAGACGTAGCACGTGTGGAGGCTTCACGCTATTCTCCGTAGCATCCATGCACAACTCACCACGCGCCCCACCGAGAGCGAGAAACACATTATAGTGACCACGAGGAGGTTACCCCAACCAGGGGCGGAGCAAGGAGTTTTTCAAATGGGTGCCCAGGCAGGGGCAAGCGATCAGTATGTGGTGGCACAGAAATGTTCGGGCAGCAATTTTATATCGTCGGACTGTTGGGTGGGGGGGCGGGGGTTGTGTAGATACATTGACACCCGGGACAATGACGGAGAGGTGCAGCGACCATGTTAAATTTGTACATTTGTACAGAGATGATTTCACCTCTAAAGAATTAAATTGTGCCAAAAAATGACCAAAACAATTACTAAAACAGCAATTGCGATTGGGTCCGGTCCATGGTGGCCACGGCCACCCCTTTGGCCACCCCCAAGCTCCACCACTGAACTCAACGTGATGTGAGTTTGTCTCAGTACGTGGTGGTGGTGTTGTAGTGGGCTAGTGGGCTAAAGCACATAACTGGTAATCAGAAGGTCACTGGTTTGATCCCCACAGCCACCACCATTGTGTCCTTAAGCAAGGCACTTAACTCCAGGTTGCTCCGGGGTGATTGTCCTCATAATAAGTGCACTGTAAGTCACTTTGGATAAAAGCGTGTAAATGTAAATGTACCCTGCCTAGCAACCGGGCCAATTTGGTTGCTTAGGAGACCTGTCTGGAGTCACTCAGCACACCCTGCATTCAAACTTGCGACTACAGGTGTGGTAGTCAGTGTCTTTACCACTGAGCTACCCAGGCCCCCTACCAGTAATACCCAGTAATTGAATACCCAGTTTCAATTACTTTTTACTAGAAGCACATCAGATTCTAGATTGGAAATTTCATTGTGTTCAAAACAATAGACAAAGCTATCGAGACTTGTAATATTGGTTATAATATTGAAATCGTTCTCATCTATCGGCATCATCCAAAAGTTCTATTTCGGTGCAATCACTTGCAATAATTTCATTTGTCGATTACTGTATATGGATATAGATTTCACAAGGGTCATTTTAATGTAAAATTTGCCAATTAAAATCAAATAAATGAGTTAATGAGGGTATATGTTAGATAAAACCATTAGTAAAAGAGTATGTGCACATGCAAACCCTATAAAGTTCTTTATTAGCCTATATAAAACCATTTATCTAACCGATGCAGCACAGATATTTTGACCATGCCTCCATTAATCTCAGAGTGAAAAGACCTTTTGATAGAGTCTATTGGCAGAGCACCGCATGTTTTCAGGATCGCACTATATGGCCCTCTGTTTGCATTGGATTTTACAGGACCAGCTTTTGACAATGTTCTTTTGAGAGCACTCAAAAGAGTTATTTCCCATGAGGCCTTGCAACTATGGGGCAGTGGTGGCTCAGTGGTTGAGGCTCAGGGTTACTGACCAGAAGGTCGGGGGTTCAAGCCCCAGCACCACCAAGATGCCACTGTTGGGCCCTTGAGCAAGGCACTTAACTCCAGGTTGCTCCGGGGGGGATTGTCCCTGTAATAAGTGCACTGTAAGTCGCTTTGGATAAAAGCATCTGCCAAATGCATAAATGTAAATGCCTTGCTCTATGTCTGATTAAATGAGGAGAACAAACAACTCTCCACTTGGACTCTGGCTGGTAAGTTTGCTATAAGATATGATCAAATTGAAGCTATTGTTTATACAACTGGTTAACGTTAGTGATACTGTGCTTAGATTTGCATATACAGTATACGCAACATGCAAAGAGTATTCACTGTTAAATTTAGTTACATTATTGAGTTAATTACTGAGACATTAATTTGATCCTGATATTTTATTAAAGGCTTGACTGATGCAATAGTTCTTGCATTCATCTCTTCTTATATGATAAATAATAATCTCACTTTATGCCTTAAATTCATTGTAGTTTTGTTGGCTGTTCTCCCATTATGTGTCAAAGACTTGTTGTTTTGCTGACATAGTTGAACGGGGATTATGTGTAGACCACATGTCCAGTCCTTTTGTTTTTTCCTTTATTGTTGTCTTTTCGTGCCTTCTGGGTAAGTTGATGAAGGTAGAGCAAATGAAAGGGAAATATGCATTGACGCGAGCTTTTGCTCCATTGCAAAAGGTCAACAGGCACGCCAGAGTTTGAACCGACGTTCATGCAGGAGGCAACAGGACTGCAATGAAGGCCAGGCATGTAATAGCTCTTAAAGAACAAAGACATTACCATGTCCTTAAACTACATAAAGAACTTCTATGAGGGATGTGTAAGTAAGACAGAACTGTTGGTTTGTAATAGCAGTGACGTTATTATTTTCATTTTAATATTCTGCTTTATTACATTTAGTGGCAAAAACAAGAACACCAAATTATTAAGTTCAAAACAAGATACTGTAGAATAGAAGTTGAAATTTGGATCACGACTGTATAGTGAATTTTTCAATCTCTTTTTTGACTTATGTTCAGTTTTAATGGGTGTTTCATTCAAGTGACAGGCCAGGACGATTATTAGGGTCAATTTTAGGCCGATTATCGCCAATCATTTAAGTGAAATGTTTCTTTCAGATAGTTCATATAAATAAACAGTTCCCTTATATTCAACATTGGGAACTTTTTTTTTGTCTGTGACATTTTGTGTAAATGAACCAGTTCACATAAATGATTCACTGATTCACTTGAGCCTGTGCTTTCAGGGACTTTGTCTTCTTTTTTAAGCTAAATGTTTTGTTAATTGCTGCTGTTGATCTCTATATTTTGATTCAGATGTATAAAATATGATGATTTCAAGTTTGTTTTCGGTGTATTTTAATTATAAATTTAGTTTAAGAAGCTTAATATGCAGAGACATATGTGCATAGGTACATTTTCTCAAAAACGGTAAGCACTGTGTCTCTGTGGCACTATGAAAATTTCTCTGTTTGTTTTGAGTAACCCACTTATGCCGAGTTTGCACTACACAATTTTAAGACCGATTTTCGCTCGCTGACAGATTTGTGGAGATCGCCGAAAAAAGCCTGAAATCGTCGACAAATCGGAGCTCGCTCCCATGAGCGACGAATGCAATGCATGAACTATCAAAGACGCAATTTAAGAGAAACACTGATGCGTCGTTGATGTCAGTGAGATTTCTAGAATGTTAAATATCTGGAGCCGTCTGCGACTGCAAATCGTGCAATGTGAAATATGTTTTGACTGAATACAACTGCAGCGTTGACCTACAGCCAATGAGAGAGCAAGAAACAGGGTGGGAAGTTTCAGTGGGAGGAGTCCTGATGTACCTGCAACAGAACATCAACTAGCATGTGGTATCAAGAAAGTCTAATTGGACAGAAGAAATGGAGGAACAATAAGTGGGACATTGGCAGGAGCACCAGCGCCTATTTGATGTTTCATCTGAACTGTAGCACAACCGGTGGAGAAAGAGAAGAGTTGGAGAGAGATTGCCAATTCTCTTGGACAGTCAGGGAAGCAAATAGGTCGATTGTTCAGTAGGAGCTCATTTTTCATATTGTAACCAATCAAATATATGATTAAAAACATACACATCATATTCTGAAACGCATAACATGTGATCATGCATTTGTTTTCGTATCTCGTATCACTTCTCGCGTGTACTCGCGTAATATGGAGTCCAGGCAGAGTCGTCGGGGATTCGTCAATAGTGAAATGTCTTGTAATGTGTTCAACCCTGTCGCCGATTCGTCATGTCATTTGAAAATGCTACGACTTAAATGACAAGACAGACAGTTGTGTAATATGAACGGTACAACGATCGGACGTCTTTGAAAGTCATGTAGTGTGTAGGAGGCATAAGACTATCTCTTTGTTTGACCAACAGCAGACAGGGGGCGTATTCAGAAATCTGTTTGGAAAATTATTTGTATTTTTGCTATTCTGTTTGGTGGCGCTAGAATCACACGAATTACATACAGTACTTCAGCTTTAACTAATTAAGTGTAAACTTGAAAATATTTAGTAAATTCTATATTTGTTCTCAATTCAAACATGTAAACTGAATGCTCTAACTTCTAAGTAAATGGTAAATGGTCTGCACTTATATAGCGCCTTTATAACCTTAACGGTATTCAAAGCGATTTACACTGCGACCCATTCACCCATTCACACACACTCATACACCAATGGCGGCAGAGCTGTCATGCAAGGCGCTAGCCTGCCATTGGGAGCAACTTGGGGTTCAGTGTCTTGCCCAAAGACACTTCAGCATGTGGAGTCGTGTGGGCCGGGAATCAAACCACCAACCCTGCGATTAGTGGCCGACCCGCTCTACCACCTGAGCCTTCTTGTATTTATTAGCGAATTTTACAAAATTTCACAGGTAAAGTTTAATTCACTTTTAAAATCTGGTGTTCCCAGCATTCTATGGGCTTGAATAATTAATGAGCTTGCATGTTTTCACTGTTTCCAAGTTTATTTACATCGTTTTTATCACTGAGATTGTTGTTACTCTATATGTTTGGTAACTTCTTGTTTTTTAAGTCTAAAGAGCTTTTATTAACGTTTCTGTTTACCGTCATCATGTTTTGAGGCCTGTGTTCGCAACTCTGATTAAATGTGTGTTTTTAGGGAAAGTTAAAAATGTGAAATGTTCATTTAAATATTACAAAGTTTATTTAAGTACCATGTATGATGTACATCAGATTTGTATGTAAAAGTTACTATTAACTAAGTTAAATGTACTGTCAAAAAGTTAAGTAGTGTTTACTTGATTTTATAGCATTAAAATTTGCTTCGAGAAACGTAAATAAACGTACGATTCTTTTATTATTATTTTGTTCTTAAATACGGTAGCTTTAATGTAGTTAGCTCATTTTTGTTAATAGCTTGTAGTGTAGCTAACTAAGAGAAGATTGACTCTTCTTTGTGCGTCCGAAGATTGTGCGTCCACAATACCAGTATTATGTATATGCATTGGTTATTGGCACGGTGGCTCAGTGGGTAGCACTGTCGCCTCACGAGTCGAGTCCCGACTCATCCAGGGCCTTTCTGTGTGGAGTATGCATGTTCTCACTGTGCTTGCATGGTTTCCTCCAGGTGCTCCGGTTTCCCAACAAGTCCAAAAACATGCAGGTTAAGTGAATTGGAGACTCTAAATTGCCCCGTATGTGTGTGTGAGTGTCCCCCAGCCACTGGGGGTCGCTCAGGTAGGGCATCCAGCTTAAAACTGTGCCAAATCAAATATATATGTGAAGCAGTCCCTGCACCCATGTGGGACAAAATGCTAGGAAATAAGAAGACGATATAGTTACATTGAAGACGGGCTGTTTTGTAATTCACAAAGCTGTGTTGTTTGATTTGTTCTTTTCTAGCTCCGGCCTCCAACTGTGATTGGTCAGTTCCACACCCTGTTTTTTGGCTCTGTGCGCATGTTCTTCCTGGGTGTTCTGGGGTTTGCAGTTTATGGGAATGAGGCCCTTCACTTCAGCTGTGATCCTGACAGAAGAGAGCTCAACCTCTTCTGTTATAATCAGTTTAGACCTGTGACGCCACAGGTACAGTTCACATTTTAGAGCATATAATTCACAAAAATTAACTACTGAAAAAAACCCCCACTGAAAGCAAGTATTTTTGTAATTGTCCTATTGAAAAACATTTAAAGTCATTACCAAAATGTACGTGCACGTGCGACAACCAGCCCTGATTCCCTCTTTTTTATCATAACACTCAATTAAAATGTTGACTTTGATATTACTAATATCAGATGTTTTTTTTTAAATAACTCTACTCTCTGATTACTAAGTGACCAAAATAAAACAACACTGGTAGCCTATACAGTACATTAAGACAAGGATCAAGTTGTGTTTAAAGGACAAGAGTACTTTTCATAAACGTCAGATCAGGGCATGTGGTCACATTTCTATTGGGGCAAGTTGTCACTTATAAACATAAGTTGTAATTGCATAAAAAAAAAATATATTATATTACCTTTTCTATTTTTGTTAAATAGTGGTGAGCAGAGAGTGGTGGTGGTGTAGTGGTCTAAGCACATAACTGGTAATCTGGTAATCAGAAGGTTGCTGGTTCGATCCCCAGAGTCACCACCATTGTGTCCTTGAGTAAGGCACTTAACTCCAGGTTGCTCCAGGGGGATTGTCCCTGTAATAAGGGCTCTGTAATTTGCTTTGGATAAAAGTGTCTGCCAAATGCATTAGGTTTCACAGGTTTCCCCGTGACAACTCACCCCATAAGGTGCAACAACAGGTGTGTTCAATGAACTGTATCAGTGCAAATGTTCAATAGCTTCTTTGTAGCCTAATGCAGACTTTAAGGTGTGTTTATAGAGAAAATTATTTAAAAAAAATTCAACCTACCCCAATCTTCCAGTTCTCATATTGCTTTTATTATTATTATGTTTTAGTTTTTTGCATGTTTCTTCATTCAGGTGTTTTGGGCTCTTCAGCTGGTGACTGTGCTCGTTCCAGGAGCTGTGTTCCATCTTTATGCGGCCTATAAAAACATTGACCAAGAGGATATTCTGAAACAACCAACCTACACTGTGTTCTACATCATTTCTGTCCTCTTGCGAATCGTCCTTGAGGTGGCAGCATTCTGGCTTCAGAGTCGCCTCTTTGGATTCCTGGTTCATTCGTTGTACTTCTGTGATGCCAGTTCACTGGAGAAAGCATTCAACTTGACCAAGTGTATGGTGCCCGAGCACTTCGAAAAGACCATCTTCCTCAGTGCAATGTATATTTTCACCATCATCACCATGATTTTGTGTATGGCTGAGATATTTGAAATACTCTGCAGAAGGCTGGGCTATCTAGCAAATCAACAACGACCATGAATTTACCTAATTACCTAATTTCCATTCATCCAGGCTTTATCACATCATTCTCTACCTCAGGTAGAATAATATGCTGTGAAATGCAAAAAGAAGCCTTTGTATATATTTTGCATATTAATAAGCTTTAAACTATATTCTTCTGTTTGTATTATAAAGCTCTTGTCATGGAAGTTAGCCTTTCTTGTTTTATGTATTTTTGTAATGAAAAAAAAACATTAAACTATTTAAACCTTAACTAGTCAATCTTTTATGACCTCACATAAGCATTGAGATTTGTATGTATTTATTCATTTTAATGTGAAAAAACATGTCACGTTTGATGACTATTTATATATTTATGTTTTGGACTATTTATAAGTCTAATTAAATAAATTAGAAATTAATGCAAAGTTAAAGAAGTAAATCACAAAATTAGATTAGATTAGTAATGACATTTAATTTGATTAAATGACATACTATGTCTTAATGAATCAATTAAATTATACAGTTGGCCGTATTTGTCTTATGCATTGATTTATTATTAATAATATGTAATTTTGAGGTAAAAACATTGTCAACAAATTTGTACAATATCGTTTTAATGTTTTTTTTTTTTTTTAAAGGACATCTTTAATCAGTAAAACAAACAACAACAAAAATAAACAATAAACAATAAGAAGAAATCAGCTGCCTTTATGGGCAAAATAGAAATATCATGAATATCTATATGATGACCATGTATCTGTCTTTAAGACAAATAACACAATGTTGTAGTCTCTAAAATGCCTACATAACTCAAAATCTTTCATATGTAATAATGTAAACATGACATGAACATTCTTTCAGAATAAACTGTTTAACTTCACCATCTCAGTGTTTTTAATAACTATTAATACAGTGTAAATCCCACAAACTGAAATGGGACGTTTCTATACCATTTGCTACTTATGATAACAGTACGTTTAATATCAGAGAGCACTTATACCTTCTTTAAAGACATTTAAAATGACTTATGCTAAAACGGCATACATTCAAACAGTCAGACAACTTCAAGACCCCTAGATTGCAAGAAAAAACCTGAAAAAGCAAATGTCCCTCCATATATGTACCATTTTTTTAAAAACACTCTTAAAAAGTGATTACAGTACATTAGAGCAATTTTGTGTGTGTTTTGTGTACATACACACACGTATACCTGTCTGTATAAACACGTACATAGGTGTGCATGAATGTGAACATATAATTGACTTAACAGTGACTGGAATGTTGTGTCATATGATTAATCAATCTAAAATCATCACCTAAAATGATTAAAAATAGCTCCAATATTGATGACACTGCATTCAGTCTATCAGCTAGCAAGAAAGTGCTTCAAATAGTAATTTGAATATGTGATTCATAGATAGATAATAATATGATGTTATATGCATATCTATATTAAAATGCCTTGTAATGACATTTTGTTGCTTAAGTGCCAAAAAATCTAACGATTAACGAAGGAAACGAGGTATTACAAAAATACTATACGGTGAAGAAGGTTTAACCTAAAGTTTCTTTAAAATAATTTATCATCCACACGTTTCAGTTCATTATCTTCAATGCATATAATGCAGTTAAGTTATAAAGGTGCCAGCAAAAATATACAATAGCATAAAAGGCAATAACAGCACAGCTTAATGCAATATGCAAACTTATTTAAATGTATTTAAATAAGTGCAATCTCAAAAGCAACCACAAAACCTCATATTAGTTCAACTTAATAACCAACACTACATTTAAGTGCATAAACAGGGTACATCTAATGACTTTCTCTCATTGAGGGATTTGCAAACATCTTAAAGGCACAAGCAGAAGTCAATGATGATGATGATGATGATGCATATAACTTCCTAAAGAAAATGTTTACATTGTTCTTGGAAACGCAGTTTCAGATCGGCAATTTACATGGTTTAATTAAATATTTGATCTGATATTTTTTTTGCATGTATTGTAAATATCGGCTTCATGTTTACTTTATAAACTGCATGTATAATTGAGACTGGCATGGCTGGTATAGGGAACATGGCATGTGCACTGAAATAAACATAAGTGCGAGATGCCATGCATATTCTGTGTATTATTTGTTACCAAATCTCCAAAAACTCTTGGTCAGGCTCCTGAAACATAGTCTACGCAAATACGTGAATGCTTCAAGCTACACAAGCTCAATTTCTTGCATTGTTGCGTTCCTGAATTCAAGTATGCATTGCATTTTCAGAGTAAATAAGTCGATATGTTTATAGTAAGTACCTGAAGAATAACACATCTGATTTAATGGCACAGACATTTGAAGGTAACTCTATCGCCCCCTTGAGTACAGAGGTTTGTTACCAAGATGCAGGATATGTTCAACAGAACCACACTCTTGCAATGTGCTGGCCAAGCCTTCGTGTTTGCGTATTTGCGTTGTGTGATTCTGGCCTTTACTTGAATTCATCTTTTGAATGTGTTTGTACAATGCTAAAAATCAACTTTTAGGAGGCTTATCAGTGGCATCTTCAGTTGTTATTCTGAGAGACGCAATAGCTTTTGCACAGATGGAGACACTCTCCTCCTTTTTATCATATTTGCTAGAAAGTCCAGGGTTGGAGGTTGCTGTCTCTCCACCGTAGGACATTCCAAGATCTGGCACAGGGGCTGAGGTCCGGCTGGAACTAGCCATCTCTGATATGTTCTCCTGTGGAAGTGATGGGTGTGAATCTCTCTCCTGAGCAACACCAGATGTCGATGTAGAGGGCATCCTTAAGCCCCCAATAGGGATCATTGGAACAGGTGTTGGCACCTGTCCTTGAGAGTGCAAAGGCAAATGGCTGAGGATGTCAGGCTGTAGGGAAGTGGACAGGCCTTTACGGCTGCATTGGCCAGCAGGAACGTACAGATTCAGAGTACCTTCTCGATCCTGAAAAATAAGGAATGCGTAGAATATTACGTTAACTAAGTAATGGCCTATTCAACACAAGTCAGCATGAAAAAACATGCACAACAAATTTTAACTATAGGACATTTTGTCAAGACAGCAAGCTAGCAAGGTAGATAGAAAGATAGAATGTCAGGCAGAGGACGAACGGACGGACGGACGGACGGACGGACGGACGGACGGACGGACAGACGGACAGACAGACAGATAGATAGATAGATAGAATGGATGGACTTAGTGACAGATAGATGGACGGATGAACGGACAGACAGACAGACAGACAGACAGATAGATAGATAGAATGGATGGACTTAGTGACAGACAGACAGACAGACAGACAGACAGACAGACAGATAGATAGATAGATAGATAGAATGGATGGACTTAGTGACAGATAGATGGACGGACGAACGGACAGACAGACAGACAGACAGACAGACAGACAGATAGATAGAATGGATGGACTT
Organism: Xyrauchen texanus; assembly: GCF_025860055.1. NCBI lineage: Eukaryota > Metazoa > Chordata > Actinopteri > Cypriniformes > Catostomidae > Xyrauchen > Xyrauchen texanus. Next base: position 3,291,199 of record NC_068297.1, read on the forward strand.
AGTGACAGACAGACAGACAGACAGACAGACAGACAGACAGATAGATAGATAGATAGATAGATAGATAGATAGATAGATAGATAGAATGGATGGACTTAGTGACAGATAGATAGACGGACGGACGGACGGACGGACGGACAGACAGACACACAGACAGACAGACAGACAGACAGACAGACAGACAGACAGACAGATAGATAGATAGATAGATAGATAGATAGATAGATAGATAGATAGATAGATAGATAGATAGATAGATAGAATGGATGGACTTAGTGACAGATAGATAGATGGACGGACGGACGGACAGACAGACAGATAAATAGATAGAATGGATGGACTTAGTGACAGACAGACAGACAGACAGACAGACAGACAGACAGACAGACAGACAGATAGATAGATAGATAGATAGATAGATAGATAGATAGATAGAATGGATGGACTTAGTGACAGATAGACGGACGGACCGACCGACCGACAACAGACAGACAGACAGACAGACAGACAGACAGACAGACAGACAGATAGATAGATAGATAGAATGGATGGACTTAGTGACAGACAGACAGACAGACAGACAGACCCGACCGACCGACCGACCGACCGACCGACCGACCGACCGACAGACAGACAGATAGATAGATAGATAGATAGATAGATAAATAGATAGATAGATAGGATTTACATATTTAAAAGCAAAAAGCTACTATGAAAGCATACCATTTTCTTTTCTGAGTGCACTCCAATGACTGGTCTTGGGGGAGAGCTTTGAAATCTTGTACTCCTTCCCTGTTCCATGTTGGCCCTGTGCTGGTAGGACCCCTTCTGTGGGGACACAGCCCTAAGCACTACTTTTTGACGACCTAATGGAGACTGCGCTCTCTGACCAGATGGGTCAGCCCCTGTTGGCATTGGCCTTACAAGTGAAAGCTGGAAAACAGGTGAGAAATCCCCTCTGAAACACAGATCTCTCCTTGGAGAAATGGCCCTCAAAGGAGACGAATCACAGGTTGACAACAGATGGCGTTGTGGTGACAGGTCTCCTCTTGGGCATATGTACCTCTGACGAGGTGAGTCCCAGCAAGGCGACAGCAGCTGAGGTGGGCAGAGTTCAAAAGATTTGCTCGATTGCTCCAAGGTCAGATCATCCTCAATCCTCGAAGAGAAAATTTCAAGTTGTTCCTTAGGTGGATTGCGGCTTGTGTCCAAGTGCTTCATGAGACAGCTAGACAGACATGGCTTGCTGACTGCATATGGCTGAGGACTTGTGCTTCTGGACAGTGTTTTTGGTGTAGAATCACCATCGCATTCATCGTCTTCCTCATCATCTGGTTCATCTCCATCTTCATCAGAGTCCTCCACATCTGAGAACTGATGTTTAATGGTTGTTTCCATTGGCCTGCTATCTAAGGACTTCTGGATGTCATCTACACAACCAGTAAGAGCAGAAAACTAAATTAGCTTGTTATGTCACATTTTTATAGCTTGTTTAGGAGTCAGGTTAGCTAGGCAACAAACTACTTTACAAAAATATAGCTAAGCTAGGCTAAAGTTATCCTTTAGAGGAAGTAGCTAGTTACTGATTTCTAGTTACTGAAAAATGTTAAATAAACAGAAAAGTAGTTAAACTAATAGCTTCAGTAATTGTAGCGATGCTAATGCCAAGCATTGCAGATTAAGTCAAGTTCTTACCTGCATCCTCTGTATTATCCATGGCTGTGGGCGAAACTCCAAGTTCAAGGCATTTTTTCAGGTGAGCTTTTGACTTCATATGCTTGGTGAGATTACCTAAATGTTATTTAGACATGTTATTATTCAATCTTAGCTCAACAGATTTTCTCAATGATCTTTCTTGATAACATTTAAATGTGGTAAAACAAACCTTTAGTTTTAAAGGCAAAGTTGCAGCACTTGCAGATGTAGGGTCTCACATCTGTGTGAGTTCGTATGTGTTTCTTGAGCATGCTTGGCTTCTTGCAACGAATACCACATTCTTCGCAAATATATTTTCCCCGACCACGGCCCCTCACGTACACATAGTCCTCATTCGACTTATACCTGTCAGAGATAAAAAGAAAAAACACTTTTATACGGATGCAATCATTAACGGTCACTTGCATTATTTTTTATATGACTAAACGTTCTTACCCTCCTTCAAAAATCTTCACACGGGCTGGTTCGGGTTGTCCTACTGAGGGAGCAATGTCCTCTCGTAAAGATTTGCCTCTCTGGCTAACTTCTCTTAATCTCACGTCATGTTTTGTATCTTCCTCTCTGCATTCCAGAGTTACCTGAAACATCACAACAGATGGCTAAATAACTACGAAAGCAACTCAATGGTATATAAAGCATTGCATCAAGTTGTAAATCAGTAACATACTTGTTCTTGCTTTGGTCTCCAGGGGGTAGAGGTTACAAGTAGTCCAGGTTGATACGTAGTAGCGACTGAATAAATAGCATTTTGTGTCCTCTGTTTGGATCGGAGAAGAGCAAGAATCATCCCAGTGCTAAGATTGGGTGGGTTGGGGTTATGGCATCTCACAATCCATGAGGCATACTCCGAGAAATGTGCAGCTGTTTTTGTGCTATTTGGCTTAGTGAAGTTGAGATAGCACCAGCTCACACAAGTAGTGGTGTGAAGACCTGAAAACTGAGACAACAGCAAAGCACCTATAGAAGAACGATAACTGATCATCAGGTGTTCTGCCGTTGGTTTGCGCTCCATCATAGCAGTATCTTGAGGAATACTAGCAGAAGATTGTAACTCCAGGTTGGACTCCATATCTACCTCCTGCGAATGCTTATGCGGGACTTCTGTATTTTCTAATTTTAAACTTATCTTGGGACATTCTTTGTCAACTTCGAGATTTCCTAACTCCACAGCACTGAGCTCTTTGACAATTTGGCCATAAATGTTCTCATCTTTGACTCGTTTTTGCTGCTTTGCCTCAGTGAAGAGTTCAATGCTACTTGCAGGAGAGAGCATGCGCTTGTTTGCCCCACCACTGGGGGCCTCTGTAGTTGAGATGGTTTTGGAGGTTAATGACAAAGGTATGCCTGTATTAAGCTTTGCTGGTGATGCTTGTGGGCTGCGCAAAAGTCGCCTTGGGTGCCCTAATTTTTCAGATGATTCATATAATATGCTAGTTTGTGGCATGAGATCAGCAAGACTTTGACTGGAGGATTTTTTGTGTTCTATGCATGAGATAGAGTTCTGTGGTTGAGAATCGAGGATATGAGATATACTAGTGTATGTTATGTGTCCGTAGGATGGCACTTGCATTTGAATTCTGACAGGAACTAGAAAACTAGACATGTTTTGATAGGCTAATGCATCCTGAGCTTGTGAAAGAACTGCTATTGTAGACAAAACACTGCCTACGCTCTGCAAACTATCTTCCTGGAAGTTTCGTAAGCTAATGTAAGATTCAGCTGTCTTAGAATCTTCTGGTTCCTTCTTAATCAGAAGCATTATGCTATCTGGGTCAAACACATTGGGTTGAGTGTATTGCTTATGAGATGAGGTTTGCACTTGGCCTACTTGTTTGTGTTGTTGAAAAGGACTGCCAGAAATCAAAGAATATCTCATTTTCTCAACGGATCCCTCAAGTGAAAACGGTTTGTTTGGTGAGGTTGGTCTCCTGCTGGTTTCATCTAGAATTGTGGCACTTTGTGTCACAACCTCTGGTTCACCACTTAACGATGCCTGCCTAACTAAGAAGCACCTTCTACGCTCTTTAACCTCTTCCTGCCTAAATGTAGGAGACAGACTACCATAGTCAAAAGACTTGCTTCGAAATTCTGGAACCTCTACGTGTACGTTATAAGGTGCCTGCTCTGATGCAGAACGTCTCATCTCTTTGTGACGACTCTGTGAACTACCTGGTACCGATAAGAACTCCAATGGCCTATTAAACTCATCTGGGTTGGTTTGGGATGCAATGTTAAGGTTCTCCTCTCTGTCAAGTGACTGGGAAAAGCTTGAGCTGTGAGACAAATTGCTATCTTGACTTGGGCTTCTGGAGAGACTCGTGCAAGCAGATTCAAAACTAGATTCTCCAGAAGAACACTCCATCTCTGCTAAACGCAAACGTTTCTTTTTGGGAGGCAGTTTTTCTATTGGAAACTGTGACAGTGTCTCACTCCTCTGTGGCCACTGAAACTCTTCAGTATGCTTTTCCCTTTGCCTGACCCCTACATCCGCAATTTTTTCTGGTCTGTCAGGCTCCACAGTTACTCTAATCTCTGGGACTTGGATACTGAGATGAGATGTTGGTTGTTTAGCCAAGTGAAGTTTCTGGTGCAGTAGACCGCTGCTTCCCCATTGCCATTCTATTCCTTCTGAGCCATGATTGGGATCATTTCTGTTACCCTCTATGCTATGTTCCTTTTCTGTCAAATTGTAAAGGTCAACTGCGTTCAATGGATTTGACCTAATGTCAGTTGAGGAGCTTAGCCAGTTGAATGAATTTGTGTGCTGAATTACAGAGATAACATTGCTGCCAGTTCTTCTTTCAGTGTCACAGAAGGCAGTATTAAAGACAGTTTCCTTTGTCTCAGACATGTCTGAGGGCTTGTCTTGGATTTGAAAATCTTCCTCCTCCATGACATGCTTGTCTTTTCTACGTTTCCTTGAAGTTTCTGACATATGGCTTTGGGAAATCGGACATGACTCAGTTTCTAGATAGTTTTCCATACCCATTGTAGAATCATCAATGGTGTGAATTTTCAAATCTGATTTTAAGCTACAAGCTAGATGAGCATAGTAGTCTGATTCTGCATGACCTTCATTAGCAGAGTGCTCAAAGGCAGCTTGCCGCATTAGTCTTCGCATTCCCACAGGTCCCCGGTAGGTGACATCAGCACCTGTCATTCTCTCATCAAACGAATTACTGCTTCTTAAGCCTTGTGGTGGATCCAGATTTGAATTAGATGAGGTTGGAAGTGAGTTACTGCGCAAGAACACGCTACTCTCTGATGCCATTTCAAGAAGATCAGTGCTTGCAGGGATTTGACAATCTTGATAATCTTCCTCTTGGAAAGACTCTGAATCAATTTTTATTGATCGGTCTAGGTCTTTTTTGCTACTATGTACAGACGATTCTGTGTCACCAGGCATCATGCCTTTGTTCGGTTTAATCATAAAACTTGATGTTGCCTCATTTATGTCTGTCATGCAGGTCTGTACAGTGATTGATTGCTTTGGCCTGGTGGTTGGTCTGTAACATTTTCCAAACATAATTTCTTGATACGACTTTGCACTTGCACTTGACTGGTTGAACTGATGCTCGGCACTCTCCGAACGTGAGAAATAGCCAGAATCAGTGCTCCCTTTACTGTAAGAGCTGGGAAGAGAAAGAGACTGATCGGAGTCTTGACTTTTCTTGTCTGAAAGTCTAAGTGCCAGTCTTTGCTTGATGGTAGAGAACTCAACCATTTGGTCCACCTGAGCAATTGCGACAGGTGCCATCAGTTCCCGGAACTCCCTTAAAGATACTTTTCCCGATGAGGCAGTTTTTGAACTCTGAACGGAGAGCATCACAGCTTCTTTCTTTGCCAATTTTTCCCACTTGTCTTGTATGACAGCCTCTGTGTCTTTTATATGCCTTGTTGCATCCAAGGCCAAGTCCTCCACAACCTCTTCATCCGTGTCCGTGCTCTGCTCCACATCAGAATGCATATCACCCTTTGCAACTGTCAGCTCCTCCTCCATACCCATATGCTTGCTGTCTTGTCCTAAATACGACATCAACCCTGCTTTGACTGCATGAGTGTGAGATTTTCTGTGTTTGTACAAGTTGCTCTTGGTTTTAAATGAGAAACCACAAGGAATACACGGATAGGGTCGTTCGCCAGTATGAGAACGGATGTGCTTCTTTAGTACACTGGGTTTGGCACAAGCTCTCCCACAATATTGGCATACATACTTCCCAGTCTTAACAGATTTTTGCTCCTTTTTCTGCAGCCCCTCAGATTCTGATTGAAGACATTGCTTGTCTGGGGGAGGAAAAGTCTTCCTCCTGAGGTGGATGTGACCGTGTTCTCTAGATTTTGAGGTGAGAGTATTTCCTGAAGCAAAGCCCTGTGGCTCCATACCAAGAAATGGACTTACAGCCCCTGTCTGAGGTGACTCTGCAAGTCTTTTTTTCCCCTCTGAGCCAGAGGATTGGCCTCTCTGGGTCATCTCAGACGGCAAGTGTTTTTCGTCATTTTTTATATTGAAAATCAGCTCGGAGCACTCTGGTTCTACTGAGGTTTTTGTAGCCTCCATGATAAAAATGGCACTTTTCTAGGTACAGTTGCTACATTGCCAATTATTTTGCCTTAACAAATGCTTCTCCTTTACTGCGGACCCTTAAAAGAGGGTTAATTAATTATTTCGTCCTTTAAACAATTCCCTCTGATTGTACAGTGGTCAGTCCAACAGCATGATCTTCAGAAATCATTGGAATAATCTTTCCCATGTGTTCAAGACCACGTTTCAGACAAATTGTTTAATTATGGTCTCCATCTCTATGTACATTTACATCTGGGCACCACATCCAAATTATCTGTTGAAACAAAATGTTATCAGTTTAACAAAATCAAAATGTTTTGATTAAAGTGAATAATGACTTGAGGAGTATAATTATTGGTGAGACAAAGGATAGAGAAATCATATTCAGATATACCACATTCAGATATACATCCTTGAATATTCAGATAAGTGGTCGAATGATATGTTGTTGTTGTTTCCAGTGTTTGATTCTTTAATTATTACATGTGGTCCCCGCCAATCATGATTATGTGGTTACATTCCTGCTTGAAGACAAAAATGGATTATGAACTCACCATGACCTCAGCAGGGTGTTTCTGAAGGCAATCTGCCAACTTCATCTCATGTCATTCTGAAGTCTGTGATTGATGTGGGGTCGTCTCAAACTGTAAGGTCAAAAATTCCTCCATTAGACAGTTAACCACAACAACAAGCACAACAAGAACATGGCTGTACAAACATAATGAGAGAAGAAAAGATAATGCCATTTATCTTTGTAACAGCATTAATCATTTTGCACAATATTATCCATTTGGAGATCACATGGCCAATTTACAAAGAAAAATGCTTTAATTTCAAAGGCAAAGATTCAAAATATAAAATATTGTGGAGATAATTCACTTTTATGAATGAAATAAGATATATGCAAGTAAAATGACTTTTAAGGAAGACAGTTACATAAATAAAGTGCATCAATAAATGCCCTGTCAGCACTGTTCCGGATGTATTTTTCAGATTCATTTTCTCCATAAGGATAAAAAAATAAAATAATCCCCAATAAATGTAAGCGCAGTGTAGTTCTAGCGGGAAGACTAGCAGCTGTACATCATCGCACCATTAGCTGGGTAATTCCCAGCCAATCACATGTAAGCCATTGCTTTATAAGTCTGCTCACAATCTATCACATTGCTGTTTCAGTGTGCTAACACGGCAACCTCCTCCACCCCACCACCACCTGTTGAGTCCCGTCCTGCACGGGGTTAGGCTCCTCGCCCCTGCCTCCTATCTCTGGCAGGATATGACGGTTCCGAGTACAACTTCTTCGGACTGCCAGACGGGGCTTACGCCAAAGAGAGACATTACTTTTCTGTTTTATATTCATCAAATAAATGTCATCTTAAATCTCACTCAAGTCTGCAAGTCTTCGTGATAGAAAGAGAGTTATAAGCCATGAACCAAACCAACCAGCTCCAATATGTATCACAACATTTTAAACTTTCATTTGAAGCACAAAATACATTAAATAATATTTGTATAAAGAATATATTATCACTTAATCTAAGAGCTCATGTTAGATGTGTCTTGGAAATGTATATGTTTTTTTTTTTTAAATCTGATTCCCTTCTTTTAGAAACTTGTTGTTGCTCTCTGTTATGAACATCAAAAAAGATGGAAAAACAATGTCACCAACAACAGAATATAAAATGATAAAAAAAGGTTGCTGTTCAGTCCCCTTACCAATTTAAAACCATTTTGTTAGTGTTGAATGTCTATGTGCCTCCCCAACCAATCAGGTGCAAGTCAAGTACACTAGAATGTAAAGAAAATGACTGGATAGTTTGGATTAAATCTATAAATACCAAATACCATGATTTTAAAGTTTAACTTACACTGACAAAATACAAGTCAACAGGTAGTGCCAAATAAGGACCACGGCATAAAACAATTATATTGCAGACCAATTCCACTGACATAATTTGAGGGGGGAATATGCAAGTATAATTCACATCTGCATACACCATAGACTGTGCCTAATTAAGTCACCTAGGGTTATTTAGATCAGACCTCAGAGCTTATCCTAATTAGTAGGACATTCAAACTCTGTAAGCCATCAGATGTGACCCGCACAAGAAGAGACAGTCACAATGTCGAATACAAACAGCTTTATTAAAGACAACAGTACAAAAAGGGCAAATCCAATGTGACGTGTACCTCCGCTCTAGTGAGCTGCGCGAATCCTCAGCGCGGGACATTGTGACTGTCTTCGGTAAGGTTGGTTATTCTGTGACCCGCACAAGAAGAGACAGTCACAATGTCGAATACAAACAGCTTTATTAAAGACAAAGCGTGCAACAGTACAAAAAGGGCAAATCCAACTGAGAGTTGTCGAGGGGAGCGTAGGGTCAAAAGCCGGGGAATCAAGATGAGAAAGACAAGACTAGTGGGAGCAAAAGACAGGGGAACAAGGGGAGCTGGCAAGCTAAGAGGAAGACAAGAGGAGTTCTAAACTAGACGAGACTAGCGGGGGGCAAGGACACGGGAAACTAAATACAATAACCAACAGGAGTGAGACGAATGGGTTGTGATATATATAGGGGCGAGTGCAGGTGTAAACAATGATAGGTGATGAGACGAGTGCAGGTGAAACTAATGTGGTGACTGAGAGCGGGCGCAGGTGTACATAATGTTCTGGCTATTGGGAGCGGGCATGTGAGCCCGAGGGGGGAGATAGTGTACGAGCAAGAGAGCTCGTAGGAGCAAAACGAGCGTGGAAGCTCGAGGGAGCAAAACGAGCGTGCGAGCTCGAGGGAACAAAACGAGCAGGGAAGCTCGAGGGAGCAAAGCGAGCGTGGAAGCTCGAGGGAGCAAAACGAGCGTGCGAGCTCGAGGGAGCAAAACGAGCGTGGAAGCTCGAGGGAGCAAAACGAGCGTGCGAGCTCGAGGGGGTAAAACGAGCGTGCGAGCTCGAGGGGGCAAAACGAGCGTGCGAGCTCGAGGGGGGCGGAACGAGCGTGGAAGCTCGAGGGGGCGGAGCGAGCGTGGAAGCTCGGGGGGGCGGAGCGAGCGTGGAAGCTCGAGGGGGCGGAGCGAGGGAGCGGGGTTCGTGACATCGGAAAAGAAACATCAAGCTCTCGGCCTGTCTAAAAAACCTGGGCAAAGACTACAATATTTCCCACGGTTTGAGTTAGTATCTAAACAACCTGTCTGTCTGGAGATAGCGAGCAGAGGAGTGAGATGATGGAGGAATCTGAATCTTTGTCAAGGTCAATCACAATCCTGGGATGTCCTGAACACATAAATGGAGGGCAATGAAGGGTGAACCAACCAGACATCATGCAACTTTTAAAACTGGGTTGACAGATGGAACATGTCAATGATACTACAGAATTCAGCATTTAGACATGTTGCAATGATCACAAGGATCTGTCAAAATACTGCAATATAATGTGATTTCATCATTTCTGAACAATATTAAAAACAATAATCTGTAGTAGTGTGTATAATACTGGAAGTGCCAAAGCTTAACATTCTAACATCACCTTTAGATGCACTGACATCTGCATTTAGGCATCCACACTAAAACAACAACCAGCGAAAGCCAAAGATATTACCAGACTCAAAAGAATGTGATTACGTCATAAATCAGCTCCCCATGGCATCACCAGCCAACGAGATGCATTACAAAGCCTAGCATGTGATAAAATACAGCTGTGTTGCATCTTAAAACAAGAGGTATCTTCTCTAAAGAGCAGCAGGCACAAAATGTCCATAGGAGAGCTGATTGTGTTGCTTAAAAGGAGAGCATTCAAGGACAGACTTTGGCAAGTCAACTGCTTTCAAGTCCCTATAAGACAAATAACATACTGATTGCCTTCAATCTACAAACCTGGTATCCAAATATAGCCTTGTCCAATCTCCAGTCAAATGCAGATGTTTTCATAAACCCAGCTTCCTGAATTGCAGTTCATCAGCTTCAAAAAATAAGCCATATTTCCCAGGAATATGTGTGAAACCATGTCTTTCTCAATGAGTGTACATTAGAAGACCTACAGATGTAAGCCAGTCACCACAGAAATACCTCACTGAGACTTGTATCCAGGAACAAAAATAGAAAAGGGGCCCTCAGAAGGGTTATGCAACGGCCCACACTGATGGCCACTTTTGCATCAACTCAAAAAAAGAAATGAACCACACTTCAGTTTTACTGCTTGAAAACAAGGATTGCAATCCGGGACGTTTAGTAAAGAACAATGCATACCTGGTTTAAATGAAATGCATAAATAGAAAGGATTTAGACAAGATATAGAGAACAAACGGGACTGGAAGTGATCGGTCTCTTCCTCAGTAAATTGTCATACTCATAACCAATGGCATCTTCTATCTATATACGTACAAACAACTGACACATTCTCCCTTTGGTTCTCGAGAGTGTTCAATTATCAGCACAATCTTAAATCAAACTGAGATCAAAATAGACAGAAATCAAAATGTACCTTCTCAAAACTGCAGTCACTCTAACCTATGAGGATGCAAAAGTACTTTGGACACCACAGTGGGCTGGATAAGGTGTTTCTCTTGAGCTTCAAATCAAAATAGCAAATAGTATTATATTAAAATGGTGAAATATACCGTCTACTCACTTTCCTGCAACAATAAAACCACGCAGCTTAGAAATATGTATTCCACGTATTGAGCAAAGAGGCCAGAGTGTGATATTTTGATCTTTTACTGGTCACACATCTCCTAGTCAAACAAATTTGCAGATCATTTTGACCAAATTTAATTCTTCGTGCGCAGAGTAATGTGAAATGTTCTTGCATTCAGCTTGCATTTACGGTTGGATGCATATGAATGGAGCACAAAGTGTAGTGCACAATCTTGGTCTTAATGTGAACGATTCATCAGCACACCACCTGACATCATTTTGGTGTGTAACACCCACTTTTCATGCCCCAATTAATTCCTGATGGATAAAATTAAGAAATGACTCATTGAATATCCTAGTATTCTCAAAAATAAGTTAGAATAGAGTGTTGTTTACTTTAAACAAATCTAGACTTTTCAGCCATTTTTGTTATAGAAACATCTTGAACACAAGTTAACACACAAATGTTAACATTTAATGCAAGATCATTTCAATAACTGAAAATAAGTTCAGTTCAGGAGAGTGAATCTTTACTACTCCTTAATTGGCCTGTAACCTTGACCTTTCAACACAATACAATTTGCATGGCTAAAAATATTTGACCTGCTGTGACTACCATCTTAAGTTACTGTGGGGAAGACAACTGTGTCCTGCATTTGGGGGTGCAAATACCATCTGTGTGTTGTAGTCATGGTCTGTTAAGTAACAGTAGAGCTCTCCGATATTACAAAAGCAGAGGCCTATTGTGGTGTTTGCTAAGGCAAGCTATTACTATTGCTACTATTTGAACAAACCTCTAATCTACCGGAACACCCTTGTAATGATACAGAAACCCCTGATAACTACAAATAGTGGCCAAATAACCACCAAGAACACCCTGGTTATGCCCTAGCAACCACCCAGAACACCCAAGTAATGCCATAGTAACCACTGAGAACACCCTAGTAATGCTCAAGTAACCACTGAGAACACCCTGGTTATCCCCTAGTAACTACTGAGAACACCCTAGTTATGCCCTAGCAACCACCCAGAACACTCTAGTAATGCCATATTAACCAATGAGAACACCCTAGTAATGCCATAGTAACCACTAGAATGCCCTAGTAACCACAGAGAACACCCTGGTTATACCCTAGCAACCACCCAGAACACCCTAACAATGCCATAGAAACCACTGAGAACACCCTAGTAATGCTCAAGTAAACAATCACCCTAGAAATGACCATCTATCCAAATAGAACACCCTAGTAATGCCCAAGTAAACACACAGAACACCCTGGTAATGCCCTAGCAACCACCAAGAACACCCTAGTAATGCCATAGTAACCACGAGAATGCCCTAGTAATGCCCAAGTAACCACAGAGAACAACCTGGTTATGCTCTAGCAACCACCCAGAACACCCTAGAAATTACCAACTATCCAATTAGAATACCCTAGTAACGCCCACGTAACCAGCCAGAACACCTAGTAATGTCCAAGTAACCACCCAGAACACCCTAGCAATGCCCAATTAGCCACCCAAAAAGCCCTAGTAACATCCAAGTAACCACACAAAACACCCTAGTAATGCCCTTGTGACCACCCAGTAAACCCAAGAAATTTAATTCTCTAGTAACACCCATGTAACCGCCCAGAACACCCTAGTAACACCCTAGCAACCACCCATAACACCATAGAAATTCTCTTTTAATCACCCAGAACACCCTATTAATGCCCCAGGACACCAGTGGCATACCTGCAGTCAGTGCAGGGCGTGTAGCCGCACTGGGACCCAGGGTAAGAGGAGGCACCACGAATGGCATCTGAAAGGGAATAATTGAAATGGCGGCAGGTCTGAAGGACGATGAAAACGTCAGAGGGGACCCTCTCCCGGAATGCGAAAACGACGGAGGGGGAATACACTCAAACACAACTTAATTCTAATCCTTGCTGATTACAGGTCGGGTATGAAAACCAAGAGTAAAATAACCCGTTCTCACAATCAATATTAGAAATGTTTGCTATCAAAACGCATAACAGTGACATTGCTAACAAGCATAACAGTGCAAACTAATGTATATTGTAAACATAAGGGTCAATTTTCTGTTTTATGACTGTCATTACGAACACATAACAGACCATTAAGGCATGCCAGCATGCACAGGCTTGAAAACACATACTGAATTCCTTCAGGCTATATATATAGCACACAGGGCACAGCCGGCTTTCTGTATTCTGCATAAAGTATACTGGGAAACAGCTCTGAAATGGCCGATCCTCTTCAGGCACTAAAGGTCAAGTCTCATCTCTATAAATACGATGGTCTGTCCCAGCGGGTTTTCCATATTGCTGCTCGGCTTTTCCACCGTCTAAGGCGCACGAGTCTGCTGACCAGCAGAAACTCTGAACACATTTGCATGTGATTTGATAGCACTCAAACTTTCCGCCTCTACTGGCTGCTCTTTAGTGTCATGACAGAATGATGCATTACAGTATTCTGTAAAAGTAAATAAACCGTTTTCCACGACTGCTTCTAGTCAACTTATCTGACAATGCTTCAAATAAAATGGATATATGTGCAGTTTTCCTTACTGAGCAAGAAATATGTTTTGAATATTAAATGATAATGCTGAGTAATTATAATCAATGTATGAATCGTTCATCATTCAAAACTGTTTACGTAGCATTACATAATTCTAGGTTAACATTTTTTGCACAATCTTGCTCCAAACTTTTAAAGAGCCCATATTATGCTCATTTGCAGGTACATGATTTTATTTTGGGGGTCTACTAGAATAGGTTTACATGATTTAATGTTCAAATAACACATAATTTTTCTCAAACTGTACATTTCTGCTAAGCCCATTTTAATCATCTGGCTCAAACGCTCTGATTTAGGTCCTGTCTCTTTAAAGCCCCCCTTTCCGAAAAGCCCAGTCTGCTCTGATTGGTCAGCTGGCCTATTCTCTCGTTTTGATTGGTCAACAGAATAGAACGTGTGTAGGAAATGTAACACACTTTACAATAACTGAGTTTCAGCCTTCTTTAACAGCTTTCATCACTATTGTAACTATGGTAACAGTGTTGTCGGTTTTTGCTGTACCAGTTTGAGTCCGATAATGAAAGTTCGACCCGAACCACCTTCGCAAACACGACTTGAGCAAGACGTTTCTCAGTGGTAAGTTTTGTTTTTGTAGCTTCTTTTAAGTACACTGTTTATTACTGTAAAAGACATGTAGTGCATCTAAGTTAGTCATCTTTTGCTGGAATGCTGGAACTTTTTTCGTCCAAGATATGAACGGGGAACAGCGGCTTACTCCCAGTTGGACATTACTGGGTGTATTAGAGAGTTAGTGAGCAAGTTAGCCGTGGCCTACTGTGGATAGCAGCCGCAACGTTACAGCTTGTAATTATATAATTATATAAGACTCTTGAGATCGACCATTTTGTTACACAGTTTTAGGTAAAAGCCGGCCCACAGCTGAATAGTAAACCCTTAATAAAACAATAACATTACATTACAAATTAGCCGAGCACTTCCATGGATTATAGACATAAAATTACTGTTTGTAAAAATAAATCCATCTCCACACTTGATCACTATTCATGATATTAAGAATGACAAACAATCTGCATAATTCTACACAATTGTATAACATAATCTATAAGGTTAGCAGCGGCCTTTAGCTGTGCATTGGGTGTACACCATAGCTACAGCACAAAACTCTGCATTTGAACTCTCGGTAGCAGATAAATCCACAAATAATCAAACATACTTACAGGCAGGGACAGATTACCGACCGGGCCAATGGGGCCAGTGCCCAGGGGCCCTTGACTGCCCGGCGGTGCCATGGGATTTAATGCTGCACGATCTAGTTTGGTGATCCCCTGCTGGAAAACCCATTTGGGCATCAGCAACGAACCTCCCACATGCCCCCCCCCCCCCTCAACACATTTTGGGTGGAGGGGGCCCTTGGAGATAATTGGCCCCAGAGTCTTTGCAAGTCAGAATCTGTCCCAGCTTACAGGTTCTGTTTCTGAAGCACCAGATTGTCCCAGCAAAGTGGTAACAGCACCATCTTTCAGGAGTAACCATCTTGAAAATCCGGCATTGGTTCTGGTTGTGGTTGTACTGCTAAATAACTCAAATACATTGTAACCACAGATTCTTCAATTCGTCCATACCAAGAGGTTTTGCTTTCGCCGTCTTTACGACATGGCGACAACACAACCCAACTCATCCTGGCCTCAGCAATAACTACATTTGTTTGAGGGTGGGCCAATTTATCCTGTAGATGGCCATTTATGCAAATGTGTTCCATAGTGACGTAGATACTTTACGGAAGAAATGGCTGGACTACAAACACCCCGTATCTTGCAGTTCTTCAGCAGTGTTGTCTGTGGGAGAGAAAAACTCCCTTTTGCGTGGACTCTTTGTTACTTTGCAGACCTTTCACATGCACAAACAGCTATTTTGCACACTAAAGGAAAGGTAAAATCACAAAAATCATAAGAGGTCCTCTAGTACTTTTGAATTTTCATGCATAAACTCCATGTTCAATTATTTGCATGCACAAGTGTAGATTTAATGACTAAAGACTCCACAGAATTGAGATGGTCTGCATGGGTAAGATGATAGGTTGATGACTAGGTCATTGAACTTCATGGATCACTTGAATGTTCTGACATTTACAATGCATTGCTAAATCAGCATCTGCCAAGATATGTAAACACATACACGTTATTTTGCATGCCACATTTCCATATTTATAAGTACAACATCCTCAATGATCAGGTTCTTCAGTTTGAATATGGAATTTGTTTTCTGATGATTATTTGTATTCAGAATGATTGTTTGAAGATTTACTCTCTAAATGTGCTTCAGTGGACGTTAGCACATTGCTATGTGGTTGCTGGGTAGTCAAAAGAGCTCTATGATATTTTGGTCCCTAAATATGGCACGGGTCCCTCCTTCAATATAAGTCTATGGGGTGTTTTTTCAACCATTTTAACATCTTCTGGACAAAAAAAAAACATCAGATCGCTTAGAAAAGTAATAGCATGCCTCTTCTTAACAATCTCTGCACAATTTGAGGTATAACTTTGTTGCATAGATACAGCAATAGTAATAGTAATGCTTGCCTTAGCAATCATAATAATAACCCTACCTATTTTATACATGTTTAATTTTCTTTTATTGTGTCTTATTATAATCATCCACTATGCACAGATTCCCACCGGATTCACAAAGGTTTTATAATCGCACTAATATTGTGCCATATGCAAATGGCCTTGATCTGGAAATTATACTGTAAATGTTGTTCACCATGCATGTGCTGTGCAGAAAAAAGGAATGTTCCCATGGCAACCAAACGACTATTTCTGCAGTGATTCAAGCTCTTTGTCTCTCCCAAGGCGGATCAAAGTGGATATTCAAAAGGCCGGTAGGCATCCCAAAGTAACCTTCCTGTGACATCAAATGCTCCTTATTCACAAGAGCATATATAATCACTGCACAGAACAGATGGGGATCAGAACAAATACTTTCAGCTTTTGACAGGTAACCTCAAAAATATGTTTTAATACGATTGAATCAACCTGACTATATTGGGTTACTCCAATGAAAGTATTTTAAGGGTTAGTTCAGGTAGAAATAGCTCGTTAAAACAATAATTCACCAAAAAAAATGAAAATTCTGCCATTACTTACTCACCCTCCTTATGTTCCAAACCTGTTTGCTGTTATTTTTTCAGTTGAACACAAAAGAGGACATTTTTAAGGATCCTGACGCAACTCTAACCCTAATCTAACCCTAAACCCTTCAATCTATAAGCAACTGTTTATATTGACTATGTCCAAAAAAGGACACAAAAAAATAAACACACACCATAAAAGTAGTCCATACGACTCGTGCGCTCTATTCCAAGTGTTTTGAAGCCATAAAATAGCCCAGTGGAACAGACTGAAATTTTGATTTATATTTACAGATAAGGTTCCCCTCTGCTAAAGTTGAGATTAAATAAGCACCTCAATATGTTGCACCACATGAGATGCCAAAATACTCTTGTTGAATGACATTTGAAATGCAGCAGAGGGGGCATAGATTATGTTCCTCACACAAAGCATAACATAAGGCATATCAGTAGCCTATATACAGTAGTTTTGAAATGACACGGAGGTGAGTATATAATGACTGAAAAAATTCTCATCGTTTGCTCACCCTCATACCATCCCAGATGTGAAAGAGTTTCTTTCTTCTGCTGAACTCGAATGACATTTTTTTGCAAAATTCTCAGCTCTGTTGGTCCATTCAATGCAAGTGATGTGTGGCCAAAATTTATTTCCAAAAGTCACAAAAAGTCAGTGTAACAGTTCGGGAATGGAGGAGGAGGGAACCGGATCAACATTCAACAAGACTTTAATTTTAACACAACATCAATCTGAACTGGAACATAATAACACAGGTTGATGACACATAGCTCTGTGTGTGTTTGTGTGTGTGTGTGTGTGTGTGTGTGTGTGTGTGTGTCTCTATCTCTCTGGCATTCCCGACTCCTCTTATCTCACTCCTGCTGATTGAGCTACTCAGCGCCAGGTGTGCACCCTCACGGCCCGGCCACGTCCTCCTCCTCGTCACAGTCAGCCTAAAAGTAATCCATAAGTCTCCAGTGGTTTAATTCATATCTTCAGAAGCGATATAATAGGTGTGGGTGAGAGACAGAACAATATATAAGTCCTTTTTTACTCAAAATCTACACTTTAACTTTCACTTTCAGATGTGAAAGTGAAACTAAACAAGTAAAGCATTTGACTTTCAGATGTAAAAGTGAAAGTGGACATTTAGAGTAAAAAAAGGACTTACATTTTGATCTGTTTCTCAGCCACACCTATTATATCGTTTCTTAATATAGGGACTTAACCACTGGAGTCTTATGGATTGCTTTAATGCTGCCTTTATATGCTTTATGAGCTTCAAAGTTCCGGCCACCATTCACTTGCGTTGTGACCTACAGAGCTGAGATATTATTCTAAAAATCTTTGTTTGAGTTCTGCAGAAGAAAAAAAAGTCATACACATCTGGGATGACATGAGGGTGAGTAAATGATGAGAGAATTCTCATTTTTGGGTGAACTATTCCTTTAAAGTAACAACTGTCCCTTTTTTAACTTTTTAAAGTGTATCTTATTATTTAATAAGTTTGAAACTATGCCTTGAGGTTCATATTTATAGCTTGATGAACTGTGTTCTTTCATCACCATGGCAACACATGATGAGTAACATTTCACAGTGAAACCACGCATCAAATATGTGTCAAATCCTGTTGATTAACATGTTGTAGTCATATTGATTGTCATCAAGTTTATGTATTCCTGATCAAATCTATTGTTACATGGCCTTGCTGTATATAAGAGATAGAATGAATACATGTCCAAACATGCCCATAAAGGCTCAGTCAAGCAGAGATAGAAAACAAATTGTGTCCAATGGCAATACTGATATATTCAGTATAATACCAATGTATATAAATGCAGTTATTTACACGGTATTTACTCAAAATGTGCTTAACGATATTTGAAAACATCAACAAGAAGGCTACCTGTAGATTTTGAAACTGACATTTAGCATTTTAACCACTTCTGTGCTGTAACAGGCTAATTAGACAGTTATCAGCCGAAGCTCAAATTAATTGGCTTAAATGGCTGAAAATTAAATATGTAGAAGAAACTCACATAAATGGGTATAAAACATGCTAATAAACTACATTAAAAGGAACCACTTCTATCTTAGAACATCTCCTGAGCATCACCAGCATGAATGACAACCAAATAAAAAAAGGCCAATATTGCCTATATCTAATGTCCCAGAATGTGAACTCAACATGCTATCTATCACAAACCCTCACCTTACCAGATCTTCTCATTCAGTTCAGACCAGTTCTGCTCCCTCCAGCCAGGTAAAACAGGGTACATTTCCCATCAACACTGTGTGACTGCCAAGACTCCCATGTTACACCGAGTACTCTATTAGCCACAGCTGCAATACTCTTACTCACAAGAGCACTGGGAAGTAAATGGAAAATGATCATGTTTCTTGGCATAAACCTGGGCGTGTTGATTGGCTGAGGGAGGTGGCAGAGATGTCCATCACTGTGACAACGCTCTGCTGGCAGTGGCTGCTGCCGGAGAGGAATATACAGGGCCAGAAATAGATTTGTGCTCACTCCAGAGCAGCACAATCCCAGATCAGAGGAAGGGAGGGAAGCCAGAGGGAATCTGAGATCTGAGACACAGACATGAGAAAGCAACGGCATTCGCTTAGAATGTCACACCTGCAACACACCATACTGCTCCATAATGTCCAAAGCCAATGGTGTGGGATAAGTTACGTGTGGAAATAAAGGGATTTGTTCGAATCCCTAACCTTAAAGCATGAGCCACAGTAATAGTGATGGTTGTCCTAGTAAATTGGCCAAATTAAAACGGGGCATTGCTCAAATAAATAGTTTTTTTAGAGGGGTCTAGTTTTCGCTATGCTTGCATTTCGATTATCATTTTTATTCGTGTCACATACAGCGAGTCCGTAGCTTAATGGTTATGGTCATAACTCAGTGCATGATCCGAAGGTTTTTTGAAGGTCTACTCGGCCTAAGCGGGTGAGACAATTTTACGGCCCCTTGAAGTGGCATACAATTAGAGCCACAGTTTCCGTGCATCTGAACACACTCGTTTTGCATCTGTAATGTGATGTATTTCCGGGTGAAACGTGATATTTGGAACCCGGTCTTGTGATGACGTAATAAAAGAACAAGATGGAGAATCGTAGAAATTGAACAAGTTGGGTCGCACTATAAACGAACCATCGAATGCTATTACATTTTTGATCCTTAACTCAACCCTAAACCCAAAGCATAAAGTCTTTAACCCCTAAACTATGACTTTCATAGACAAATGATGTTTGTGTATGTCAGGGTTTGGAAATGAGATAAGGGAAGAGTATCACATTGGCATACATCAGTCATTTCTAGTGCATAAATAAACATGGAAAGAGATTTTATGCTTTTATTGTATCAATTCAGAATTCAGTTTGTTGATTGGTTGGTGTAAATGGAAATAAAAGTCATAGCTTTTCATCCGAGCCAAGTCGTACCATATCGTATGATTTTGCAATCTCGAATGAATTATTAAGAGTTGTCATAAGACGTAGAGTATGTTGCCATTTATAGAAAAGGCGGGAACTTTTATTACGAGTTGGGCTCACAAGACAGTCTTTGTGGTATAACGTTGATAACCACAAAAGTTTATTTTGACGAGTCCCTCTTTATCTTATAAACAATTAAGGTTACAGCGAGGCACTTATAATGGAAGTGAATGGGGCCAATTTTTGCCGGGTTTGAAAGCAGAAATGTGGAGCTGATCATTTTATAAAAGCACATACATTCATTATTCTGTAAAACTTGTGTATTATTTGAGCTGTAAAGTTATTCAAATTGTCATATTTAATGTCATTTTAGGGTTTACGGTGGCAAAAATGTTTAAAATTGGATATAACTTTACATCAGAAAGCTTTTTTCACACTTTTATCATGTTAAAACACACATTGTTTACATCTTGTGGCCATACATTTGTAACAAGTGAGTATTTTAACGTTTATAGTTTGACCCCATTCACTTCCATTGTAAATGCCTCATTGTAACCCAGATTTGTGGTTGAAATAATTTATTTTTGGAAATCAACGTTATGCCACAAATGTTGATTGAGCTTAACTTGTATCGAACCCGGAAAATTCCTTTAATTGGAAGGTGAAAAGTGGTCTCTATATGACAAGGTGTAGGAGGAGAGTTGTGGCAGGGTGGAGGGCGGGGGCAGGTCATGATTCCTAATAAGGTAATAGGCTAATAAGCCTGATTAAGGCTGAGAGGTATAAGGCCGACCGGACACGGCAGTGCATCAGAGAGAGAGTTACGGACAGCTGTCCGACACCTGTGTGCATTTGTGTCTTTTGGTTATTAAAATATTGTTTATATTGTAAAGCTGGTTCTCGCCGCCTCCTTTCCATTGAACTATGTTACACTGGTGCCGAAACCCGGGAAAGAGGGATGCGCCATAGTAGAGTCCTGCAACAAGAGGGTTTGAAAAACAAGAGCGCTTGGTGACATCAGGAAAAAAGGAAAGTCCTTTCAGAGGTGGAGCAATTTATTGCATTTTGATCAAATATAAAATATATTTTCTACTGAACGTGCACTGATGAAGCTTGCGCAATAAGACATGAAGTGTGCATTCCAAAAGGTAAATGGGGTGAATTTTGATTTCTTGTTGACTTCTATTTAAATAATAGCCTATACTTTGATTCTCTATATAGTTTTCTTAACAGCCTCTAAATACTTTCCAACAAGAATAAAATAATTGAAAACAACATTACTACTGTTGTGACACAGTATAAGATCGTGCAATGCAACTACAAGGACTTTTCCATAAAGTCTTATTAAACAGTGCTTTCATTTTCCCAAGTGCACGTCAAAAGTATGACGAAATCCTCGTTCAGACCCCCTCATTCTGTCATACTACGCCTAACAGAAGATTGGCCTGAAACCCCAAAGGTCCTTCCTGTTTTGTGTCCCAGTCGGCAGTGCTTACCCCGCTCAGTCCAAACACAAGCACAAACACCAGATCACCCCAGCCAGGACATCAACACCCGGCCACCAGCACAAACATGCCATCGAGAGAGACACTTTGCTTTGGAAAGTCATGATTGAAATGCAACAAATAAATTCAGTCACCAATTCAGAAGTTTCCCCATGCAGAGTGAGTTAAAAGGCTGCGATGTTCATAAACAGTGCAGGACTATTCTTAGCACAGCTGCCCTGAATAACTCTGACAGGGAGTTTTTGATATGGGAGCAGTATGCACGTGTGTCTCAACGCAGCATGTGATGCTCTCAGATTCCAAAATCGTCCATATGTGAAACAGACACACAGTGTTCTATTCAAATAAACATGTCTCTGAATGCATTTCAGTTCCTTTGCATTGTAGCCTACACATATACATGCATTTGAATTGAAAGGTCATTAAGTTAATTGAAGGAATGCCAATGAAAGCTCAAGAGCAGTTAATAGTTACTAATAGGAGTGGTGGTGGTGTAGTGGTCTAAGCACATAACTGGTAATCAGAAGGTTGCTGGTTCGACCCCCACAGCCACCACCATTGTGTCCTTGAGCAAGGCACTTAACTCCAGGTTGCCAAATGCATAAATGTAATAGCATTTGAGGCATAATGTTGATAACCAAAAAGCTCATTTCAACTCGCCTCATTTATTAACAAAAAGCAGTGAGGCACTTACAATGTAAATGAATGGGGCCCGTTTATAAAAATTCATAAAGTATTGCCACAAGATGCAAACATTATACAAGACATGTTAACATGATTTTAGTGTTAGAAACCCGTTTACTCTACTAACCTTCTCTGTGCAAAGTTATATCCAATATTACAACTTCATTATAATGACAACAAAACCATGTGATCCCAGTATTGGCTGTAACTTTTCCCAGAGAATGTTAGTAAGTGGTTTTATCACACTAAAATCATGTTTACACATATATTGTTTATGTCTAGTGGCTATACTTATGCAACAGTACTTTCGTTTTTAAAGACCAGCCCCATTCACTCCCATTATAAGTGCATTTTTCACTGTAACCGCTTTTTTTAATTAACAAGGGAGTTGAAAGGTTTCTGTGGTAATCATCATAATGCTGCAAATGCTGATGATCGAGCTGAACATGTTTTGAACATGGAATATTATTATAAGCCTACTTGTTCATCTGAGTTTACTATACATTTCATTTGACACAATGTAATACATGTACATTCATTAGATACTTTTATTCAAAAGTGTGTTCAAGGTATACATTTTATTCGTTGGGTGTATTTCATAGGAATAGGAAAAATAGCTCCATGTCTTGCCCCTTGAGCTACAGGAACACATTATGAAAATATGTATTTTTAATTGTCAAGTTAGGTTATGAAAATCTACATCTGCCTTGACTTCAAAATAGTGCACATATGCCCTCTTGTAAAACAAATAAAGAACATTACTAGTGTATTTTAGTTTCTAAAAGATATAATTAATGACAGAAAGGTACTGATTTACATATAAAAGGATGTAATAAAGCATTGAAATAGTCATTTAAAATACCAGACCACTCGAAACTCGCTACTTACATTATAATTTATGGAAGAAAGTATAAGTGGTGCTTGCTTGTGCAAAAGTTGCCGCCACAATGCTAGGGTGTTGTAATGCAGTTGCTAAGGTGTTATTACTTACTGGCCCAAATCAAGAGTCCGACCCCAAGTCTCTACAGTATACTGGTCCCTAGATATGGCTTTAGTCCCTTCTTCAATGTTACTTTTTGCTCTTTAAAATCGTAAGTCTGATGGCATCATTCAAATCTGTAGCACACCCGTGCAAATCTCTAAATTAAAATATGAGCATTAGTAAAAGTGATGCTTACCTTTGCAAGCACCACAAAGACTCAATCAGATATACAGTTAAAAATCAAATAAATGCTGCAAAAAAAAGTTCATTCACATTTCGCTTTATTTTATATTACTTAAAAACTGCACTCCAGCAAAAAAAAAAAACGTTCATGTCATTCATAGAACATAATTTTTTAATTCAATCATGTAAAATTATTTTTGTAACAAAAAAAAAGAATTGTGCCATAAAAAACCCGTTCATCCCGAAGCTGTGTTGCTGTTATTTGGCTAGGTAGCACCAGTCAGTCGTAGGGTCCAGGCCCAGGAGCAGGGCAACTCACTGGGGGACAGCTGAGGCAGATGCACCTTCAGACCAGTCGGACTCATGGAATCCCATGTGAGTTCTTTGTTACCCAACAGCACCACCTGGGTTGGAAATTGGGCAAAAGGTTTGAAACAAGGAAACGAAATGGTAAATGGTTTTCCTTCAGGTGTGAATTCTTTGAAATGCTTGCACGAAACAGTTCTAAAACATTGACCATTAGATGAGCCTGTCCACTAAGTTTTATAGAGTGTCTCATTGGAATGATCTGACTGAACAGTAGGATTTTTTTCCTTAGGGATTATAACCGATGACAGAGTTTATACGACATACTCGCTATGCTGTAAAATATTTAGTTACTATCATCTCTATTATAAGCTGAATCAATACATACTTAATTGACATGATTTGTTTGTATTTTTATCCCCTTTTCTCCCAATTTGGAATGCCAAATTCCCACTACTTAGTAAGTCCTCGTGGTGGCACGGTTACTCACCTCAATCCGGGTGTGGTGGAGGACAAGTCTCAGTTGCGTCCACTTCTGAGACAGTCAATCCACACATCTTATCACATGACTCGTTGTGCATGACACCGGAGACTCACTGCATGTGGAGGCTCATGCTACTCTGTGATCCACACACAACTCACCACACGGCCCATTGAGAGCGAGAACCACTAATCACGTCCACGAGGAGGTTACCCCATGTTACTCTACCCTCCTCTGGCTGTAGTCACTCAGCACACCCTGGATTCGAACTCGTGACTCCAGGGGTGGTAGTCAGCATCAATACTCGCTGAGTTACCCAGACCCCCTCTTAATTGACATTAATTTACCTTGCAGCAAATGTATCTGTTGTAACTGATCTTATACATTTTAATTTGTGCTGTACAGTGCAGCACATAGTCATGCATTACAATATGTGAGCAAAAAAGAGAGCGGGAAAAACAGATGCAATCAACAAAAGGAAAGATATTATTGTGTTTGCCTCTTCTCGTAGCTCGTGACGCTTTTGACTTAAAAACACTGAATTCAGGATGTTTCTAAGATACAGAGTAATACCATAGAGGGATGTGTTCCTCCAATAGGCTATTCAGATTAGTGCTCGATGAATACTAACTTTCCGGTGGTCTATTTTTAAACCGCTACAAATAACATTTGAATATTTTATTTTTTAAATACATAGCACGAAGGATATCCATATTCTCTGGTGGTGGGGGCAAATGGCCAGTCTAGGAAATGATGAGGGTGTCGTGGCACTATGATTTATCTTGTGATTTATATTTTTTAGTAATATATCTTTAAAATATATGTGGTAAAAATACTAGTAAAATAGTCATTATTAAAATAATAATTCACCATGCTCTTTAGTGTGCTAATACATTTTAATTTGTATACCAATATGTGTTTTGAGTTCGCTAGCACAACTGCTAAAACCTATTTAAAATATATAAATACAAACGTGTATGCCTACAGCCCAGCACATAGTTTAATCCTCAGCATATACTTCTCAATTTGTATGTAACGATTTGGAAAAGGGTGGGAGCAAAAAAAACGATTCTTCTTTCTTGGCATCTTGGTGCCCCGACAACAAGATTTTGATGCATGGTTGCGTAATTTCTGGATAATCCAGTTTAACACTAAACAAGCACACAGGACTTCCGTAGACTTGCATTAGCAAAATAGAAAAAGCTTAGCAGTTGCTAAAGCATGATTGCTCAGTAAAACTTATAAGACTTAGCGAAGGATCAAATATTCACAAGACTCTTTTATTGGTTGTGTTTTTTACCACTACGATATAAAATTACCTTAGTCTTGGACGCTGAGACAATCGGATCGTTCAGAACAATAAATCCGCTGCTTGGCCATGAAAGGAAAATGGCATAGATTGCGTTCTCCTTCGGTCTCGCTGTATACCTGTCAAGACGAAACAAAATTTGCATCCTTTCATTTAAAAGCAAACTGGTGAATAAGCAGGTGAACTGGTGAAAGACAAACCAATGGGCAAGTGTAACAAGACTCTGGCAAAGCACAAGCTTGAATTTTGTGAATAGGTAATTTCGTAATGCAACTCACCAGACTCCAGGAGTGGCCGTGTCATTCTGAACTCTCCATGCACTGGTGTTATAAATCGCTTCTCCGTTAACCTTCAGCCACTGGCCCATCTGACGCAGTCTCTCCTCGAATATTGGAATAATGCGGCCGTCAGGAGTGGGACCAACATTCATCAGTAAATTCCCCCCACAGGACACGGTCTCCACAAGAGTCTGCAAGACAAACAAATGACCCCTCAATCTTGAGATCTAATACAGATATGCAAACCTAAGGTGTTCAGAGTCATTGTTACTCTGTTGCTATGCAGTTGCTAGGGTGTTCTAGGTAGTTTCTAGGTGGATGCACCAATTTTAGTTACAGTAATACGTATGAATAACAAACCGTTCACATTTTTCTGGAGCACAACAGTGCCCGGCCACTCTTTCAGCCGTCTTGGTTTCGGAAGTATTTTCCCAATCATTTCTTCCATACAGATTTCATTAAAATAGTTCTAAGCTGTGAACCAAACCAACCAGCTTCGAGGTGAAGCAAAACATTACGAACTTTGAAGCACAAGTATTTGAAAATCAGACAAAAAGACAAAGATGCAAGACTGAGTACTTGACGTCTTTCAATCTACTACAATCCCATGAAGCACTGCGAATGATGTAATCGAATTAAAAACTATGGAAAAATATACAGTAATTCTATTGATTTAAAGTTGTTCATTATAGGTATAGAAACACTATATTTTAAGTTTATTGCAAAATATTCAGATATTTGCAAACATATAAGTAGTTTGAGAGTATAGGGAGGCTGACTTGATTGCGTCATTCGCAGTGTGTCACGGTCGCTGCAGAGCTCTTTTGGTGCACTTTGCAGAGCTCTTTTGGTGCACTTTGTTTACTGCGATTCTCTGATTGGAGGATCTTTCTCTTTAGGAACATGGACAGTTTAGTTCTTTACCAGGAATTCTGCTATTAAACAAGCTTTCACAAAAGGTTGAAATAACGTGAACCGATGGCTTCAACAGAAGCAAATACCATCGGATATTACGCAGCTTTTTGGAATACTCAATTCTGATTGGTCAATGGCGCCATCTAGTGGTCTGATATTTCTCAGTAACAATCGCACATCCACGTATCAGGCCACTCATCCGGGTATCTGAGGCATCTTTTCTGCTTCTCGGATCACTGTGCGATCTACACAAGTAAGCTATTGAAATAATTTCAACTCAAAATCAATTTGAATTTATTTATTTGGCAAGTAGCCTTTTAATGAGCTGGAAAATGAGCAGGAAGACATTTATTAATTACAAAATAAACATCAACAGAACTCAAATCGGAGGTGGATTTCAGCCGATTACTTCACACGATAACAATTCAAATGAACATCACGTCCATGTATTTATTTATTTATTTATTTAGCAAGTAGCCATGTAATAAGTGGGATATGGTACAGTCAGTTGTTATAGCAAAATAAACCCCTTGAGGATGTGACAACTGGCTGACTGTACATTATCCCTTATTTAACGACCTCGGAGCTCACTGTAGGTCTGTCTTTAATGGTTTATAAATTACTGTTAAAAATCAATTCGCCAATGGAGAAAATGAATGGGATCTTTATTTTCGCAACCAGACTGTGGTGCTCTATTCCAATGCATAGGTCCTTACAATGCATACTTTGCAATAAAATGACCTCCAAACAGCAATATAAACATTTTTGGTATTGAAAAATGCACTGACTTGTAGCATTCCTCATTTGTAAAACACTTTGCATGCAAATGTCTAAGTGAATCAATGTAAAAGGAATATGAACTCACTTTAACCAGTTGCTCAATGGTGAGGTAATCGCTGAGTTTGGCATCTCTCCGGTAGCCCCAGGACTTCTGGTCAATAGTCATACAGTTTTCCCACTTGTGTTTCAGTAGATGTCCTGGGTTGTATCGGTCATTACAGGTGTAATATCCACCGTGATTACATATGCAGTCTTTTCCCCAGCGATCATTGGTCACAACAGTGTCACGAACAGGACTGAAAATGCATATTTGTCATCAGTTTGGTTACGTTACGACAAAGACATCTTCACTTGGACAATTCTAATATGCAAGTGTTTTGAGTTCTGTAATGCATTACGATTCTGTTGCCTCCTGCACAACAATTTCGTGCCATGAGCGAGTTGTCTAACTCTGACACGAATGTTTACGTGGCCTTACCTCTCATTATAAAGCCAAGCGAGGAACCCGGTGCTGTTCCAGTAATAGTCAGGAGCATCTCCATCCCCATCAGACCACAGCAAGTCAGGTTTGTACTTGCTGACTATCTCATACAGCTCAGGTAAGGTCTTTGCTTTGGGAAACGAAGATGTGTTGAAGTTCTTTTCTGCATCTGCTTTGAACAAAGGGTGAAACCACTCAAATAGAGAGTGGTAGAGACCCAGATGCAAATCACTGTTTGCACGCAAAGCAGTGGAGAGCTCATCCACCAGATCGCGTTTGGGTCCAACGTCCACTGCGTTCCAGTTCCACGAGTATTTCGAACCCCATAGGGTAAAACCTGAGGAATTGAAGTAGAGCAACATGCATTATATCTTACAACTTGTCCGTAATTTTAAGTTGGGAGGAAATGTGCTTAATTGACATTAAAACAATTTCACAATGCATAATATATAAATAAATAAAAATAACTTAATGGCTCAATTTTCTTCATACAAATAATACACTTTTTGTTTGATTTTTGGGGTGACCCGGACATGTTCTCAAGAGATTCACCATTACATCATTAGGCATTTCAGTGCTTTCAATTTTTTTTTAAATAAAGGTTCCAAAAAGTGTGTTTCACAATGATGTCATAGAAGAACAATTACAAACCTTCCAGTCTAAAGAACATTTCCCACTACAAAGAACCTTTTGTGCAATGGGAAGGTTCCATGGATGTTTCTAGTTCTTCATGGAACCATGCATGCGGATAAAGAACCTTTATTTTTAACAGTGCAAGCAGATCATTGCACAATCAGAAATGTCAACCAGCCAATTTCCTGTTTCCTGATCCACAAACAACTAAGAATGCATTCTGTGCAGTAATTCCAAACAAACCTTCATGGTGTTTGGTTGTGAGGACGATATATTTAGCCCCAGATGAGGCAAAAATATCGACCCAGTCCTCAGGATTGAAGAACTCGGCCCGGAACTGTGGAGCAAAGTCTGTGTAGGTGAAGCCAGGTGGATAGTTCTCTACCATGAACGCAACATATGACGGGAATTTCTTGCCCTGCCAGTACCACCTGTTGGAAAACAACACTATTATGTACAATTATTAACCTCAATTAAGTTATCAATCTCCAGTCAACATTTCCAAGGCATCAAAAAAAGAACATGAAGCCTATATATATATATTATATATATATATATATATATATATATATATATATATATATATATATATATATATATATATATATATATATATATATATATATATATATATATATATATATATATATTATTTTATTTTTTTGCATTGCAGCATCATTCTCATGACAATTAAGTACATTTACTCCAAATTCTCATTACTGTAATAATAATAATAATAAAAAAACACTCATTCTCATAATAGTAATGCACAAATACAAACAATGTGTTTAAAATTGTCAAGTATTTACTGATGCTTGTTTTTAGTTATAGTTTTTGTAGTACAACATGCTTTGATTTCTTTCATTTTTGCATTTTCATTCAAAATGTAATGTTTATAGTAATTATGTGGGAAAACATTATTTGGGGGGGGGGGGTGAAATTTGACCTGACAATGTTTCTATGAGTTTCATCCATAAACTTCCTGCTTTTGCGTCTCTTACAAAAAAATGTATAAATAAAAGTACTGTACCAAGGTACATTGGTATAATGGTGCATTACCAAAAACAAGGTATTACAATTGCAAATGGTCAAAACACCTTAGAAGACCCTGGAACATTTTTAACTAGTGTCAGCCACATTGTGCAATTTGCTGATGATGCTCTTTTGCACTTACCAGAACCACTCGCTGCCATAGCTGGGAACAGAAAACACTCCCCAATGAATGAAGATGCCGAATTTGGCTTGGTCATACCATTCGGGTAGAGGTCTTGAATCAAGTGATTCCCAAGTTGGTTTATATTGACAACTGCAGGAGCCAATAAAAAGTAAAAAAAGAGCTACAACACTGCACTGATGCATTGTGCTGCTACTTCTGTCTCCTGACCAAGAGGTGCTTCAAATCACATGATATTGTTGTCTAAAAACGCATGTGATCGGTCATTAACACAGGAACCGATGATGCTTCCTCATTCTGAAACCGTTTACGGAAACAAATGCATGCGCAAATTTTCTACGGCGCAGTCTTGAGATCATGAATATTAATTACGCATCGTGACGTATGCCTAGTCGGTCTTAATGATTATTGGTTGAACGTTGGCAAGTGGGTGGTCCTATGAGGGTTTGGCTCATAAATACTAACTAATATAATTTTTAATATATAGTTAAACATATAGAAACAGTTAAAACGTTTTTATTTTTTAACGGTTACACACGAAGGAGCAACCATATAATTATGCCTATATGATATACCTTAAAATAAATATATAAAAATATTTTTTATTTACATACTAACAGTTGTACACTTATTTAATATTAAAATGAAAGGGATTTAATATAAGAAATGAAAGGTATTTAATATAAAAATTAAAGAGATTTAATATAAAAAATTAAAGGGATAGTTCACCCAAACATGAAAATTCTCTTGTCATTTACTCACCCTCATGCCATTGCAGATGTGTATGACTTTCTTCTGCAGAAAACAAATGAAGATATTTAGAAGAATATTTCAGTTCTGTAGGTCCATACAATGCAAGTGAATGGGTGCCAAAATGTTGAAGCATATTCTTCATGCATTTCGCCCCCTACTGGGCAGGGAGAAGAATTTTTAGCAACAAATGACTTAAATATTGGTCTGTTTCTCAACCACACCTATTACATTGCTTCAGAATATATGGATTAAAACACCGGGGTCGTATGGATTACTTTTATTATGCCTTTATGTGCTTTTTGGACCATTACATTTGTGGCAATTTGCTTGGATTGTCTGGACCTACAGAGCTGAAATAATCTTCTAAAAATCATAATTTGTGTTCTGCAGAAGAAAGTCATACACATCTGGGATGGCATGAGGGTGAGTAAATAATGAGAGAACTTTCAGTTTTGGGTGAACTATCCATTTAAATAAAATGATTAATGAAAACCAACTATATTATTCATTTTTTAAACATTTAGTAAAACATACAGATAAAACAGTTACATATGATGGATATTCAATACCATGTAAACATTCTTAGTATAAATTAAAATAATAAAATGTCTATTTACCACCCCTGGAGTTTGCTATTTCGAATCCCAGGGCGTGGTGAGTGACTCCACCCAAATTGGCCTGGTTGCTAGGGACGGTAGAGTCACATGGGGTAACCTTAACTTGGTCACTATTATGTGGTTCGTTCTCGGTGGGGCGCGTGGTGAGTTGGGCGTGGATGCCGCGGTGGATGGGGTGAAGCCTCCACACCCGCTATATCTCCGAGGTAACGCACTCAACAAGCCACGTGATAAGATGCGCGTGGATTGATGGTCTCAGACATGGAGGCAGCTGGGATTCGTCCTCCACCACCCGGATTGAGGCCAATCACTACGCGACCACGAGGACTTAAAAAGCACATTGGGAATTGGCCATGCCAAATTGGGAGAAAAAGGGAAACCAAAAATTATATTTATCTTCTTTAACCAAAGGCAGTCCAATATTTTTTTCCATATACATATTTAAAGAAAATCTTATTTCCAAAAGAATACATTTTTTGACAGATTTTTTTTCTGGTCATAGTAATCACTGAGTATGAGACATTTTTATTTAAACGTTACTGAGCAACGTCTTGTGACCTAATTAATATTCATGAGATAAGCATTCGCCGTAGTAGGATTCGTAGCGTACATCCAGTTCGTGTGTACATCTGCAGATACATGTGAATTGTTATTTTGAACGATCCGCTAAAGAACATCTAGGTTCTTATGATTGGTCCAGACCACAAAAGGAACCCCCGATCCCCTCAACCACAGGGGCGTGTCCAGGGAGTGGCCTGGGGTGGCATGGGCTACCCCTGGAATCTGATTGGCCACCCCATGTGCCACCCCGTTATACTAACCTTTCGTTTATAGGTGCAATTCAGTCTTAAACCTGAGTGGCAGTAATGCGAAAGAGTAGTGTCTAGCCTGTCAAAAACTCAGAGAAAGTTTTTGATTTTGAGCGGGGCAGTTATCGTAGAGTACCAGCTGCCAATAAATCAACAGGAGAAGAAGAGCGTTTGGTCAAACACACGTCAAGAATTCTCAGAGATTCCGTGCTACATTTGGTCTTATCTCGCTAGTCGCTACTTACCGGTCACTCCTGAAAGATGTAAGTAGACTTGATAAACATACTGTGCCAGCGGTTAAAAAAGATTTAGCTGTAGTAAGCTAAAAAGTTCCCCCGTCCTTTTTGATTTCCATGATGCTTGCTAGCATACCTGTCGTCATTGTTTAGTTATTGTCAACGATGCTAACGCTAGCTATGTAATTTGACACAATGAATAACTATCATGATTGCTTACACGCGCAACCAGTCCGACCCACATTTGGAAAAAAACGCAATAGTGCATATCAGGCATTAGTTTTGCAATGATTAGGAAAGGTTTTTTCCATTAACTGTACGTAGTATTGTGTTCGTAAGCTGGTGAAATATTTTTTTCCTCATAACTGTAGTTGTTTACATCACTGGCCTCAAACCTGAATGTTCAGTTTTAATCAACTAAAGTGCCTGTAGCATTATTCTTATTTCTTAGCAGATTAGTTATTTAATGAGTCATGTGTTGAAACAAGTTTTTCATTAGGGGAGTCTTTTTTTTTTGTTGTTGTTGTTGAAAAGTAAGCTAGTGTGAGTTCCGGTCTCTCTGCTGGTAAGATTAATACAGTGTCTGTTCTTCTAAACAAATACTCTGTAAAAAGATCAACAATTTTGTCCAGAAAATACTTTGTCCCCACAGGCACATTTATTAAAAACATTTTGGTAACACTTTATACTGTTACTGTATTGTTTTATTTTGTATGTAGCCAACTATTGGAAGTACAATTACTTTAAGTAAAGTTTCGAAGATTTATATTAAATTTCCATGGTGCTACTCTGTTGCGTTGTGATTGGTAGGTCTATTTTTCTTTTAAATTAAACACAGGAATGTCAGACAATGTAATGTTATTAATTAAGGTAGAGAGTCTTGCAGGTTCTGAAGCATAGATGCTATATCGGCTATTCTCTCCGCCACCTGTTACAGAACTCAAAATTTCCTCCTCGCTGCAAAAAGAGCATTTGTTGAAACCAAGCTGCCAAAACGACTCGTTCTCTTCTACATCAACATTGTGATGTCACACTCTGGAAAATATTTGTGACCGCCTCTACAACAACACATCAACCCCTATTTTACCTTAATACTTCAGTAACCCCGCCCAGTAGCGGTGTAACAGCTTCTTCCCCCAAGCCATCAGACTCCTCAATACTCAAAGACTAGTTTGACACACACACACACACGTGTCCTGAGTTGCACTTTAATTACTGTCACTTTATAACTGTTTGCTACCTAAATAACTGCTATGTGCATAGAACAATATCTTATAGTATGTTATGTTTACGTTTTTAGAAACTGTCATCTTTTTGCACTACTGTGTACTGGTCGGCGCTGCACTGTGTCTATTGTCCTGTTCATTGTCAGAAATTTGTTGTACTGTCCCATACTTTTTGCACATGTTTGCACATGCACTTTATATAGGTGTATATATATAAATATATATATATATATATATATATAGGTATTTTATATAGGTATTTTATTTCATTGTGTAGTCTCATGTGGTCCTGTGTTGGTCCTTTGTTGTTTTTATGTA
The DNA here is from genome assembly GCF_025860055.1 of Xyrauchen texanus. Taxonomy (NCBI): domain Eukaryota; kingdom Metazoa; phylum Chordata; class Actinopteri; order Cypriniformes; family Catostomidae; genus Xyrauchen; species Xyrauchen texanus. The sequence goes on from NC_068297.1 coordinate 3,324,892, forward strand.
GCACCATGGTCCTGGAGGAACGTTGTCTCGTTTTGCTGTGTACTGTACTAACTGTATATGGTTGAAACGACAATAAAAACCACTTGACTTAACTTGACTTGACATTGAGATGGCAAGTAGAGAGAAAGCAGGTCAGTCAAGAGCAGAGAGCCAGTGGGCGTTTACTGTCAAGTCTTAAAGGAGAAGCAGCACCAAAACGAGCATTTCTAACAGAGGGTGGAAAATTATCATGTTTTATAAATATATGACTGTTTTTTTTTTTAAAAAAAAAAACTTTACTAATTTCATAAGTGAACATCAATGAACATATTAAAATAATAATAAAAAAAAAGTCATGACATGACCCCTTTAAAGTTTTAACATGTTGAAATGTGAATGAGATTTCAGAGTTTCGGTAGAAGATTTTCAATGAATAACTCTTATTTGGGTCTGCTCCTCACACAAAGCTATTGTATGGCTTCAGAGGACTTGGAATATATCACACAAGTTGTATAGCCTATTTTTTATGGTTTATTTATTAAGCTTGACAGCATCTGGTCACTACAGTATGCTTTCATTAAATGGAAAAGAAGCAGTCTGTGTGAGTTAACCATAATAGAAATCTAAAATCAGTCCATTGGGTCCTGGCACTGTAAACAATTGGCCATGCCATCAGTGTAAGTCTCTATTTGAATGGTGATATTTTTGAATCCATATTCAGTCTGTAGTAGTTTGGTCATATCCATCAGAGCAGTCTGTGGGTTGGTCTGCTCATCTGAAAAATAATCCGGTCATTTGAGTTAAAACTACTTCACTTTTAGTAATGTTCCTGAATGTTAGCAAATATTAAAATACAGCATATATCTTGCCTATGACAGTATGCACTGAGAGCTGTGTTTCACTCATGGTAAGCGACCACATGTGCAGACTGTGTGTAGATCTGACCCCTCCTACTGATAACAGAACGTCCTTCACAGAGTCAAAGTCAACACCACCAGGGACTCCTACCGATAGAAATTAACAAACAGCATACTCACGTGACAACCATTTCTATATTTGTGATTATACACAAATCACTTGCCTTCCATGAGTATTTTGATGATATCTTTCAAGATGGTGAATGTCGTTCCAAGCACAAGTATTGAAAACAGAAAAGTGCACATAGGGTCTGCTATTTTCCATTCAGGCTGTTTGGGCAGAAAGGCATCATAAATTCATGCATTTTTATTGGGTTTTTGGTATTTATTGCATATACAGTGGCCCCAAAAGGTGTCTGGACTCTTAAGACACACTTAAGTTAATTTTATTTGACAATATATGATGGTATTTATTTTAAAGAAAGATTAGTCCACTTTTCAGGCAAAACATTTCACAAAAGAGGTTTGTGAAGAAGAGAAAATCAACTTTTCAGTATGTCTAAAAAAAGGTTCCAAAGGTAACGATACCAACCCAAAAGTAAATGATGATTGCAGCAACCAGCACACCAAAACTTTGCAGTAGATCTCCCACTACGTGAATAAAAGCGGCCCTCACACTGGTGTTTCTGTGCCCTTCTGTGAGGCTGTGAGAGTGACCAGTGCCACTGTCCCGAGAAGAGGGGGCGTGGCTGTGACAGTGGTGCCCCGGAGACTGATGAAGAATCAAAGCCAATCTGATATATATAAAAAATTAAAATGGGAATGCTGTACAAGACAATATATTGCCCCTGCATGGGTTTCAAATTAAAGCTGCATCTATGTCATTTTTCTACCACTAATGGTGGCACACTCCCCCGTCTGCCATTGGGTGGACAAACAGATAGTCAGTGTTCATGCTATTATTTTGCTATATGGAGTGGTGGTGGTGTAGTGGTCTAAGCACCATAACTGGTAATCAGAAGGACACTGGCTCAAGCCCCACAGCCACCACCATTGTGTCCTTGAGCAAGGCACTTAACTCCAGGTTGCTCCGGGGGGATTGTCCCTGTAATAAGTAAGTCGCTTTGGATAAAAGTGTCTGCCAAATGCATAAATGTAAATGTTTGCGTCCAGATTTACTACCAATCTAATACAGAACTGAGGTTGTGGGGAATATACCCATAAGACCTTGGACAAAAGCTGCATATGTGGGCATTTAATTACTATACTAATTATTTAATTAGTTATTTTTAGTATTATTGATGTTGTTTTACTGTAAATAGCTGTTTCACATAAAGTCACCATTAGGGTGATTAGTGTTCCATTAGTGCACAAGTTAATATGCATAGTGGTTGAGGCTCAGGGTTACTGATCAGAAGGTCGGGGTTCAAGCCCCAGCACCACCAAGATGCCACTGTTGAGCCCTTGAGCAAGGCACTTAACTCCAGGTTGCTCCGGGGATATTGTCCCTGTAATAAGTGCACTGTAAGTCGCTTTGGATAAAATCATCTGCCAAATGTAGATGATGTGCAACTTTATGAGAAATTCATTGGGGAATTTTTCTCCACATGCCCCAACAAGAGCGAAAACCACATTATAGTGACCATGAGGAGGTTAACCCATGTGACTCTACCCTCCCTAGCAACCAGGCCAATTTGGTTGCTTAGGAGACCTGACTGGAGTCACTCAGCACGCCCTGGATTCGAACTTGCGACTCCAGGGGGTGGTGGTCAGAGTCAATACTCGCTGAGCTACCCAGGACCCCGGGAAATCAATATTCTGCCACATAAGGTGTTTATTGAACTTAACTTGTATTGAACCCGGAATATTCCTTTAAGTAATTCCAACACATTGTTTCTTGCCCAGGCCGGGGCATTCACATACTGGAGAGATTGTTTTGGACAACAATGTGTGTACACCCGGGAGTGCAAGATGATGTCATCAATATTTTTGGTTTGTTATCCTGGAAGGCGACAACTCTAAATGATAAATGCCCATACTGTATTTGCTAAAAGTTCATTTTGCCAACTTTAAGGAGTATACTTGCAAATAGATGATAAAAGAACAAGGATGATAAAATATCAACACTTACATGATGTTCAGTACCATAGCACATCCAGCTGTGATAAGCATGACATCACTATGCACCTCATAATCATCGCTGAAGATCCTCTGGACAGCAAAGAGAACAAGAACCACCGTCACAACCCAGATGGACAGCACAGACACAAGGGCCCCTAAAACCTCTGGACAACACAAGAGAAATAATGTATTGTAATGTATAGAATGATTTAGAAAGGAAAGAAACAGGCATGAACTGGATAACACGAATGAACGGCAACACTTACTATTTATCTACAAACATACCTGAGCGATGCCATCCAAAAGTGAGATGTTTGGAGGGGGGTCTGGAGGAGATCCACACAGAGAAGAGACTGATCAGAATGCTGCTGAAGTCAGTGAGGAGATGAGCAGCATCGGTCATTATAGCAAGACTGTGAGCGACATAACCACCTACAAGAGCGACGGACTATCAACACAACATACAAACACTCCAGCAACACATGTACAGATCAATTCACACGAGCAATAACGTTGCCTGAAAAGTCTCAAATGCACGTAAATGGATTTGTATTTAAATTCGACATTATATACACCATATTCAACTATTTTACAATGTTTTCTTAATTCTTTAACAGTTTTAGCCTACATGTAGCTTTTAAGACCAGATAAAAGAAAATCATGGACTATTTGTGTTTTCAAAAACCAATTTGCCACATTGCAGAACTATTAAAATGAACAATTATGAACAAAGTCAACACATTCCCTTGGACATTTGCATGCATTTTAATCTAAAATGGGGGGTGTCAGCGTAATTTGTGAACTATAGCTATTTGTTATCAGCATTCATTTGGTTTCATGAGACAACTGGCTTAGAGTTGTGCTTGATTAAAGCCAAACCTTCAACAAATTGTTTTATTAATTCTCACCAATGACTTCTCCGATCATAAAGATAAAGCACAGAAGAGATGTAATGAGTAATTTCCTGCAGGCCTGTGTTTTGTCTTGACTCTTGAAGCTGGTGTCTTTAAGATTGTGACACTGAAGAGCTGATGCTTGCGTGTCACGTTCACTCTCAAACTGTGTGCTGAGGTAATCATCATCTAAATGATCCAATAGACTAAAAGAGAAAAAAAAGAATAGTCATATATATAATTTATATATATATAGTTTTATCATGTGGCTATTTTGAGTTGACAACTACATTTTCCAGCCAACATACTGTTAATGTTTGTCACCTCAACTCGCTAAACAAAGTAATCTGAACAAAGATTACGCAGCTAATAATGAGATTAAAGTTGTATATTTATATTACTATTATTTGCAGGCTTTATTTGTGCTGCTGTTGTTGTTGTTGTTGTGTTTGTCATCACTGTTTGTTAATAGTTGTGGGATGATGTTTAGATCTTATCTTTTACTTGATGTTTTTTGATTGTTTGTGTCAAGTGTTGACATCTATTTGCCTCTTCTATGGCTACGTCTACATTTAATCCGGATCATTTGAAAACGGCGTTTTCGTTTCAAAACGCTCTCCGTCCACAAAAGCGAAACGTATGAAAATGCTTAAATTGTGTCACTGCGCATGCGGAAGATCCCCGCTGAATGTACTCAAAGGAAATTGTCCTCATGTTCCGTCGCCGGACACCAATCCCGAGTAAACTTCCCTTCGGCACTTGAAGGAATGTAATGTGAAGGTTGTACAAAGTGACATTTATTTTTTTTAACAACGCTATCAAAGTGAGTATCATGCACAATAGCGCCGCTACAACACAGACCGCCATCTTGATTGTTTTGGTTGGATAGATCACGTGACTAAAAACGTGAAAACGGCGTTTTTAAATTTATCCACTTTGGAGAGCGTTTTCAAAAAGCTTTGTTTTCACGAACAAAAACGCCGTCTCAGTGTGGACGGAAGGCCAAAACTGAGAGAAAAGATGCGTTTTCAAACGAAAACTAGACCTTGCTTTGTTTATTGTGTTGCAGTCCTGTTGCTCAAAAAGAGACCATCTTGCATTGTGAAGAATGCAGTACTGGTGTGAAATTAAGCATCTCTAATTATTATAACAACATTGTGACAAGGCCTCTATGTCTGTACATTGCAAGGGAAGGGTGACCAAAACTTTGAAGCTCCAAAAAGCACAAAGTAATCCATAAGACTCCAGTGGTTTAATTAATGTCTTTAGAAGTGATATGATTGGTGTGGGTGAGAAACAGATCAATATTTAAGTCCTTTTTTACTGTAAATTCTCCCTGCCCAGTAGGTGGCGATATACAAAAGAATGCGAATAGCCAAAACCAAAATATAAAAGTGAAAGTGGAGATTTACAATAAAAAAGGGACTTAAATATTTATCCGTTTCTCACCCACACCTATCATATCAATTCTGAAGACTTGGATTAAACCACTGGATTAATTTTATGCTGCCTTTATGAGCTTTTTGGAGTTTAAAAGTGCTGACAACCATTCACATGCATTGTATGGACCTACAGAGCTGAGATATTCTTCTGAAAATATTTGTTTGTGTTTTGCAGAAGAAATAAAATCTGCTATGGCATGAGGGTGAGTAAATGAAATCAGTAGTCATATAAGTCAGCAAAATTCATAAAAAGCCTATGCAAATAAAAAGGCACTAAATACAATGAACTGAATCAGCAGTTTAAAGTGTATGGCAAAAAAGAAAGATTGATTGTGCATTTGAGAAACTTACCCCAAATGTTCAAGAGAGTCGGTTAGGGCATTGTGAGGCCTGGTGAGGTGAACTTTATCCAAATTCATCATTGAAGTTACTAACAAAATATTCTTTGGAAATATTAGAAATAAACAGTGCTCCACTCAACCAATTCAATTTATAAGATGTTTTTAAAGCATCAAAAATTCTGTTTCCATTTACTGGAGTGGAACATGCTGTCTGCACTCAATCTAATGCCATATGCTGCTTCACATCCTGTTGGTATGACGTGAACAATCTGTTGTGCAGTGTAACCAAGTATAGTGCAAGGTCACATTTCAGAACGACTGATAAAGGCAATAGTAAGGATTTGGAAAACAGACTTCAACCAACTTTTAACACTTTCAAACCTTTTTGCAACATACACTACCAAAGTTTCACTGTAAAAAATATCCTGATTAATTTACGGTAAAAAACTGGTAGCTGTGGTTGCCAGAAATTCACTGTAAAAAATACGGTAACCAAGCTTCAGGCTTTACAGGATGTAATTTTAATGCCTGTATATTTTACTGTGCATTACCGTTTATATTACTTAAGTATATCAACTTAATACTTTAACCTTCTGAAATTGTAAAAATCTGCTTTTCACTTTATAATTTATTGTTACTCACCTAGTATTTACAGAAAGGCTCATAATGACTTAAAGTTCATCAGTAGTTGACTTTTCAAGAGCAATGACCAATAAACATGTAGAGATAGTTAAACACTAAAGACACTAAACAACATCAACACGTGAAATTAGAATAATGCAAAAAACATGAACTAAACTACATCAAATATAACACAGAACACCCCAATATAGATAAGTGATATTAAAAATAAGAAGAAACAACTATTCCCAATTAATGAAATGTGGTGGGTCACGCCAGGAATTCTGGGAACGCCCGGTTATTGTTTTTTACCGTAATTTTAACCATAATTGAAGTACTCTCTTATTAAATATATGAATGTTTACCCTTAATTATACAGTAAAATCATAGATCTAACATACTGTAAAATTACATGTACAGTCATTTTAAATATATTATAATTTTTTACCGTATATTTTAAAATTATTAAAATTACAGATATTTTTCTCACTTGATTTATTTTATATTTGGTCCTACAGACCTTTTGTTCTAAAGGCAGGTGCTTAAATGCTTGAAATTAGTAGACACATACAGTATCTCACAAAAGTTTGGATTTGGACATTTTCACTTAGGGGTGTACTCACTTTTGTTGCCAGCGGTTTAGATATCAATGGCTGTGTGTTGAGTTATTTTGAGGGGACAGCAAATTTACACTGTTATACAAGCTGTACACTCACTACTTTACATTGTAGCAAAGTGTCATTTCTTCAGTGTTGTCAAATGAAAAGATACAATCAAATATTTACAAAAATGTGAGGGGTGTACTCACTTTTGTGAGATACTGTAAATTGTGCCAATGAGACTATCTAGAAACACTTCTTATCATTGTTTAAACACAACATAATTCCCATACTCCCATTTGCATTATTTCATAGTGCATTATAATTTTTTTATTATTCTAAAATACTGATATTCTAACTCATTCTGAAATGTGTGTGTGTGTGTGTGTGTGTGTGTGTGTGTGTGTGTAGTTCACATGGATAAATGTAGAAATTCATATTCAAAAGTTGAGTTGATACAGTAATTAACTATATTTATTTTTCATAATTCCAAATTAATATCACAGCAGCAGTTGCAGTAAGTTGCCAACGCCAACTATTTCAATTATACGCAAAAATAAATACAGATAAACTTATACAGAAGATACATCAAAACAATTCCTGAGAAATATTACCATCACATTAGCAACAAAAGACTAATCTGTAAATTACCATTTAAATTATCAGACGCTGCATGATGCAATTAAAGAATCACTCGTGATCATGAGGCTGTAATAATTTATATGCATTCCATATGTATAAACATCTCTAACTTCATTTGAACATGAAAAAATCAACATCATGGTACATTAAATCAATCCTGTCAAAACTAAAAAAATTATAATTTTTTGTTATCCAAACCTGTACAAGTTATTTTCCTCCACAAAACTCTAAAGGACATTTCTCAGTTACCATTCACTTTATTTGCATCTTTTTCCACACAATGAAAGTGAATGGTGACATCATCTCCTTTTGTGTTCTGCGGTGGAAAGAGTTTCATAAGGGTTTGTAACAACATGAGGGTGAATAATGACACTATTTTCATTTTTGGTGAACTATCAACAGGAACTGTTGTGCAGTTTAGACATTTGGCACACAAAACAAACTAATATCACAGATTATGAAAATTGGCCTGTAATTATGGTTTACAGAGCATATGAAATCATTATTTTCCTTTTAGATCAGTGGTTCTCAACTGGTTTTATTTTAACCAGATTTTACAGTGGACGTCAAATGGCGATAAGTACAGTAAACAAAAATGCCCTTAAAAAACATTAAATTCATAACATTAAAATTAATTTGTATTGGCGACCGTATAGTCCCGGTGGAATGGGAAAATTGACAATCTAGCAAATGGAACAAATCATGGGCTAGTTAGATGTTGTATTAGTATTATGGGGCTTTTCCACTGCACGGTACAACTCGACTCTGTTCGCTTTTTGGGGGGTTTTCCACTGTGGATTGTACCTGGTACCTGAGTACCTTTTAGTACCACCTCGATCGAGGTTCCAAGCGAGCCGAGCCGATACTAAATGTGATGTCAAAATCCTGAAGATCACTGAGTGATGTAATGATGTCACTACCAGCGTCACTGGATTTACAACACTTGACATCAACCCGCTAGTTTTAAAGTTAGCAACAGCGATAGCGGTATCATTTGTTCACGCAAATTTTGAATTGTGAAAAAAGAAATGGCTGTGCGCAAAACCACGCCATGGTCAATAAACGAGATGCAGACGGTCCACTCGTTAGCGACGTGTGAAACGATAAAGTCTCTCAGGAAGTGTCTCAGCTGTTGGCCGCACACGGCTACCACCGGACCTACTCAACAGTGTAGGGAAAAGTTAAAAAGCTTAAAAGTGACTACAGAACCATCAAGGAAAAGTGGAAGTGGTTCAACCAAATGGACACCATCTAGACCGGTGAGCAATGGGAGGGAGAGTGCCCTGGATGCAGCCACGGTGGAGGATGGTACGTTTTGTTATGTTAACTCTATACTCTGCTTGAAAGCTTCACTTTATTTAGTTGACCAGCTACTGGAAAGCTTCTAAAACAACCAGGCCAATTTAACTGTTACACTTGTGTAAAATCACCATGCAGCATCTGCCTTATCCAGCACAATGAGCTAGTAGCTAACAGCTAGCGGTCGTGTTATTGTTTTGGTCAGTTTGTGTCTTGTATAAGATGATCGCGCCCACGTTGAGGCGGCACTAAACTGCAGTGGATATTCAAGCTCAGAAAAGTAAAGCAGGTCGAACCGTAACATGCAGTGGAAAATGCCATTATATTACTAAACACAAATGTACTGTGCCAAAATACTGTAGAGTTTGATTGGATGCAGGATCATGGATGTCAACAACAAAAGATATGGGTATTTTCTCCTGCCTTGTAAAAAAAAGGCTATTCAATTTGCTGTTCCAACTATGCACATTTAAATAGGTATTTGCATTTTATTATTTGCATTTAGCAGTGTATCTTTCCCTGCGGTTTGTCAGAGCATACGTGCAACCCATCAGTTGAGAAACACTAATTTATAGAGGTTTATTTCCCTCATTATGAAGTATTAGAAAAATATAGTGTCTCTGCAATTCAAGCAAACATATGCAATTATAAAATTATGTAAACATAAACTGCATTATTGAGATAAAATGAGCCACACGTATTGCACAGACACTGTGTACCACAAACCACTGAAGTACAATTGAACAGCAGTGTCCTCACCGGGATAACATTTCTACACGCCTCATGCTGAAAACAAGCACTTTACAGGGATGTGTCAGTGTTCAACAATGTATAGTTCACCCAGCCTCATTCAACACTCACTTTCATTGCATCATTTGTTGTGTTTTTTTTTTGTTGTTGTTTCGTTTGGAAATGGTGACTGAGGTTGCCATTCTGCCAAACATCTCCTTTTGTGTTCCACAGAAGAAAGTCATACAGATTAGGACAAAACATGAGGGTGAATAAATAATGACAGAATATTTTTTGGGGGGTGAACTATCCCTTGAACAAGTCTATAGGCTTGTTGTTTGTAGGCTGACTAGTATCTTGCCATCTCCACACGTGTGTCTGAAGTTATCAGTATAACACTGTCTCCATCTACAGGAAAACAGATTATGAGCAATTTACAGCCTATACACAGTTAAATGTTGCAGATACAATTTTGCTGTCCATACTAGAACATCGTATGCACTGGTTAATAATGTGAGTGGGCCCATCTCCTCTGATATGTTCTGCTCAAGCTCAGTGTCGCCCCCTGTAGCCTGTTGCATATATTATAAGTGCAGCTGATATTTACCTGAGTTTCCAGTGCTATGGGCAGGAATGGGCATTCCAACAATCACAGTGTGTTCTGTTGAACGACACACAAAGCAAGAATATCCATTGACAAGGTTTGTGTGTAAAAAGAGCTGCGGCATGGTGGATTGTTCACATGCTCTGCCATATTGAGCTATAGTTCACGTGGGTTTGAATCTCGCAACATTTCCCGATCCCATTCCCTCTAGCTACATCATTTGCTTTCCTCTCTCTCTACTGTACTTTCAATAAAAGTGGACAAAGCCCAAAATCTATAAAATTTATTATTTTCCCTTCTCCTTTTGTTTTTAAAGATGGCAAATAATGAATGTGAAGAGTGAAATGTTCAGTTGTACGTGCAAAAAAAAATATGATGACATAAAATGTGATAATAAAAGTCTCATAATAAAACCATATAAAGTCAAACCATAAAACACATAAAACCATCATATTTTAAATAATATTTTACATGTATTATTATAATAAATGTATGATCATTTTTTAGATAGTGTAACATATAAAAACAATTGTGTCTCGTAAAAATTTAACGTTCAAGAAAACAAAAGGTAATTATGAAAAATAAATGTCCCCTTTTACTCAAGACAGCATATATAGAAAGTGAAGAGAATTAAATGTTCAGTTTTGTTTGCGAAAAATACAAATAAAAACTCCAATAATATAATACAATATGAGAAAGAAATATAATAAAAGCATATTGTTATTATATTGGTATTAGGGCTGTCAATCGATTTAAAAATGTGAATCGAATTAAATTCATGGTGTCCCAATTAATTAATCACGATTAATTGCATTTAATCGCATATACAAATATTTGCTGAGAAAGCCCCTCATATAACAATAATTCAATATATAATGATGAAATAATGATACATAGTTATCTTTAAATATTTTAGAATTCTCTCTCTCTCTCTCTCTATATATATATACGAATAGGCAAAGCTCTCGATCTACCGGTCAATTTTTGTTCCTACCCTCACCTATGGTCATGAAGGTTGGGTCATGACCGAAAGATCTAGGTCGCGAGTACAAGCGGCTGAAATGGGTTTCCTCAGAAGGGTGGCGGGCTTCTCCCTTAGAGATAGGGTGAGGAGCTCAGTCATCCGTGAGGAGCTCGGAGTAGAGCCGCTGCTCCTTTGCGTCGAAAGGAGTCAGTTGAGGTGGTTTGGGCATCTGGTAAGGATGCCCCCTGGCCGCCTCCCTAGGGAGGTGTTTCAGGCACGTCCAGCTGGGAGGAGGCCTCGGGGAAGACCCAGGATTAGGTGGAGAGATTACATCTCCACACTGGCCTGGGAACGCCTCAGGGTCCTCCAGTCAGAGCTGGTTAATGTTGCTCGGGATAGGGAAGTTTGGGGCCCCCTGCTGGAGCAGCTGCCCCGCGACCCGACTTCGGATAAGCGGTTGAAGATGGATGGATGGATGAAATATTTAAATAAATACATATTCAGATAATTAAAATGCATATAATACAATGTATTGTTTACTACCATATTATTGATCATAAGTCAATCATTGACAAACAGTTCACAGCAATCCATTACACAAGTGAATTTGTCAATCAGTTGGAGATTTATTATGAGGGCTTGTTTAAGGACACGTCAATGACATGCTTGTGTAGCGTCTATAACATTTTTAGGCCACTGTGTCAAGTTAAATATAGTTTAATACTTAGAACACATCTTGAGATCTCTTAGTTCGGATTTGCGCTCCATCAAGTGTTTTGAATGCAAGATCGTAACGCATGTTTGTGTTGTTCTGCTGCTGAAGGTTGTTTTCTTCACTGTATAAACTGTGTGTTGCCCACACAGCTGAAGTTTCACTTACTGCCCTCTGGAGTATACAGGTGGTACTACAAGCTTGCATTTCTCAGGAATCTTCCTTATTACGGTCCGGGGGCATTGCGATTAATTGCGTAATTATTTTTTTCAAATTAATCGCACTGAATTAACACATTAAATCGACAGCCCTAATTGGTATATTACATTTATATATACATTTCATTATTATTACTACATTTAAAATAATATGAACTACATATATTAATGTTTTCGAATAAATTGGCTTTTTTGAGAGATTACTTAAGATTCAGGTTAAGGTTTTATTTCCACTTTTATATATATATTAATATTATTTACACACATACACACACACACACACACACACACACAGAGTTGGAGAGTAATGGAATACATGTAACGGGATTATGAATTTATAATACAAAATATAAGTAACTGTATTCCACAACAGTTACATTCAAAAAGTATTTTGATTACTGAAGAGATTACTTTGCATTTTACTGTCATTTGTTTCATTTTTAATATTTAGACTATTCAGTTGGAAAACATGTATCCATATAAAAGATGCAAACTGAGGAGCTTTCAAAAGGCAGTGAAACACTTAAGATGTGTTACATTCATACAAGTTCACACTGTTGTGAGTGAAAAGGTGGATATGATGTCATTGAGGAATTTTCCCTTGGGAGCTTAATAGGGGAGCTACATCACGTTTCTTCAGCTTAACAAGAAAACAGTTACAAACACTTGGACAGATACAATAAACACATGATTGCACGCCTTGTCAATGTTTTTTATGAGGTTAGGTTATTTTTACAAGAATAGCTAACCAATGTAGCCTTTAACATCATATAGAAAGCTACAACCAATATATATCTATGATGAAAATGCACGTTGAAGCATTACTTATTTTTCTCTAGTAAGACCTTTGATATTAAAGCAAAGATATACTGCAAAAATCTTATTTTTAATGAGAATTTAAATATTGTTTTTCTGTAAAAAAATAGAAAAATCCTTAAAGCAAGATATTTAAGTGAATTTTCTTACTTTATTTACTTGCTTTTAGTCTAAACAAGTCCAATTTTTGCCAGTATTGAAGAAGTAATCCAAAGTATTTTGATTATGGAATACATTACAAATTACATTTTACAGCATGTAATCTGTAGAGGAATACTTTTTAAAAGTAACCTTCCCAACCCTGTGTATATATATATATATATATATATATATATATATATATATATATATATATATATATATATATATATATATATATATATGCTGTATATGATTTGTGGTTTTAAGCCTTAGTGCTGTGTTTTATTTATTTTTTGAAGAAAGGCTCATTTTTGTTTTGTTAGTGGTCTAAAAATCTTGTAAACTCAGCAAAAAAAGAAACGTCCCTTTTTCAGGGCACTGTATTTTAATCAGTATTAAAATCCAAATAACATATATTTATTGTAAAGGGTTTAAACAATGTTTTCCATGCTTCCTGAACCATAAACTATTAATGAACATGCACCTGTGGAACGGTCGTTAAGACACTAACAGCTTACAGATGGTAGGCAATTAAGTTATAAAAGTCTCAGTTATAAAAACTTAGGACACTAAAGAGACCTTTCTACTGAGACACCAAAAGAAAGATGCCCAGGGTCCCTGCTCAACTGCATGAATGTGCCTTAGGCATGCTGCATGGAGGCATGAGGACTGCAGATGTGGCCAGGGCAATTAACTACAATGTCCGAACTGTGAGACGTCTAAGACAGTGCTATAGGGAGACAGGAAGGACCGCTGATCTTCCTCGCAGTGGCAGACCACTTGTAACAACACCTGCACAGGATCGGGACATCCGAATATCATACCTGCAGGACAGGTACAGGATGGCAACAACAACTGCCCGAGATACACCAGGAACACACAATCCCTCCATCAGTGCTCAGACTGTCCACAGTAGACTGAGAGAGGCTGGACTGAGGGCTTGTGGGACTGTTGTAAGGCAGGTCCTTACCAGACATCACCAGCAACAACGTCGCCTATGGACACAAACCCACCTTTGCTGCACCAGACAGGACTGGCAAAAAGTGCTCTTCACTGACGAGTCACGGTTTTGTCTCTCCAGGGGTGATGGTCGGACTCGCGTTTATCGTTGAAGGAATGAGCGTTACACTGAGGCCTGTACTCTGGAGCGGGATCTATTTGGAGGTGGAGGGTCCATCATGATCTGCGGCGGTGTGTCACAGCATCATCGGACTGAGCTTTGAGCTTGTTGTCATTGCAGGCAATCTCAACGCTGTCTGTTACAGGGAAGATATCCTCCTCCCTCATATGGTACCCTTCCTTCAGGCTCATCCTGACATGACCCTTCAGCATGACAATGCCACCAGCCATAGTGCTCGTTCTGTGCATGATTTCCTGCAAGATAGTAATGTTAGTATTCTGCATTGGCCGGATCTCAATCCCATTGAGCACATCTGGGACCTGTTGGATCGGAGGGCGAGGGCCAGGGCCATTCCCCCCAGAAATGTCTGGGAACTTGCAAGTGCCTTGGTGGAAGAGTGGGGGAACATGGAAAATCTAGAGCAGTCCATGAGGAGGAGATGCACCGCAGTACTTAATGCAGCTGGTGGCCACACCAGATACTGACGGTTACTTTTGATGTTGACCCGCCCTTTGTTCAGGGACACATTGTTCCATTTCTGTTAGTCATATGTCTGTGAATCTTGTTCAGCTTATGTCTTAGTTGTTGAATCGTTTTATGTTCATACAAATTTATGTTAAGATTGCTGACAATAAAAGCAGTTGAAATCGAGAGGACGTTTCTTTTTCTTTGCTGAGTTTTTATTATGTAATCTGTGGTTTTGTTGTTTATTTTCTATGTATGTTATTTGATTTTAGGTTATATTCCTTTTTCTGTTCTTATTGTGATTTTTAGTGATATTGTTTATGATAGGATTCCTTTTACTTATCTGTTGTATGTGCAATGTGACTTAATAAAAATACAATATATATATATATATATATATTATATTAACAGAAGCAACAGCAGCATGTGAAGAAGAACATGTCCAACAAAAAGTGGTACAAACATGCAAAACTAACCAAAGAAATCTGTAAATGTGAATATATTGTCACCTGAATCTCCAGGGGCTGGACAGGGAATTGGCTGTCCAATGATAACTGTGCCGTTGCCTAAAAAATTTAAATAAAATGTTAGTGGCAGGTCTTAGAAATGTAATCTGTGGGCTGTTCAATTCAAAATGGCTGTAAAATGAAACAAATAAATGCTCTAAATATATACATTTAAGAATCATTCCATCCATAATCATCTCCCAATGGTGCACTAAATTTGTGTACAGTCTCCAGAATTTAAAACACAACTGCAGAGGCACCTGAGTTCTGTTCCTCTGTCATCTCCGCCGCAAGTTCATCCGGATCCACATACTGAAAGTTGTCTTCAAAGTTGTTTTCGTTCTCTGGACCGCCACATTTTCCACAGCAGAAACAACAGCAGCAAAAGCAACAGCAGCAGGTGCAGAGCATTCCCAATGCAAGCAGAGTCTACAGAAAAAGAAGTAACTTATTATTATAAGTGTAAAAAAAAAAAAAGAGTAATTATTATACCCTATATACAGTGCTGTGAAAAAGTTTTTGCCCCCATCCTGATTTCTTCTGTTTTTGTCTAAATCTAAATCCAACATAAAACAAAGGAAATCTGAGTAAACACAAAATACAGTTTTTAAATGATAATGTTATTTATTGAAGCAAAAACGTTTTCCAATACCAACCAGGCCAGTGTGAAAAAGTATTTGCCCCCGAGATTACTAAATCCCACATGAGACTGCATTCATGATGGGGTTCCGCTGGATTAGACACACCCGGATCTGATTACTGCCAGTCCTGATCGATCAAATCAATACCTCAATTTAACTTTTTCAGCAGCATGAAGATGGCTCAAAGGTCTCACCCAGTAGCACAATATGCCAAGGTCGAAAGAAATTCCAGAAATGATAAGGTAAAAGGTGATTGAAATGCATCAGTTTGGGAAGGGTTACAAAGCTATTTCAAAGGCTCTGTGACTCCAAAGAACCGCAGTGAGAGTCATTATCTCCAAATGGAGAAAACTTGGCACAGTAGTGAACCTTCCCAGACGTGGCCGACCTTCCAAAGTTCCTCCCAGAGCACAGTGATGACTCATTCAGGATGTCACAAAAAAGGCAAGGACAACATCCAAGGAGCTGCAGGCCTCTTTGGCATCAATAACAGTCACTGTTCATGACTCCACCATCAGAAAGACACTGGGCATCCATGGAAGTGTGGTGAGGCGAAAACCACAGCTAGCCCAGAAGAACATTAAGACTCATTTGAATTGACCAAAACACACCTTGATGATCCTCAAACCTTTTGGGAGAATGTTCTGTGGACTGATGAGTCGAAAGTGGAACTGTTTGGAAGACGGGGGTCCCGTTACATCTGGTGAAATCAAACCCCCTTATTCCACAAAAAGATCATCATGCCTACGGTCAAGCATGGTGGTGGTCGTGTGATGGTGTCGGGATGCTTTGCTGCTTCAGGGCGACTTGCAATAATTGAGGGAAACATGAATTCTGCTCTCTACCAGAAAATCCTAAAGGAGAACGTCCCGTCATCAGTCCGTGAGTTGACACTCAAGCCCAACTGGATTATGCAGCAAGACAATGATCCAAAGCTTAGGAGTATATAAATCACCTCTGAATGGCTCAAAAGAAGCTAAATTAAAGTTTTGGAGTGGCCTAGACAAAGTCCTGACTTGAACCTGATTGAGATGCTGTGGCAGGACCTTAAACGGGCAGTTCATGCTCGAAAACCCTCCAATGTGGCTGAACTAAAGCAGATCTGTAAGGAAGAGTGAGCCAAAATTCCCCCACAATGTTGTGAAAGACTGATCGCCAGTTATCAGAAGCGTTTGGTTGCAGATGTTGCTGCTAAAGGTGGCACAACCAGCTATTAAGTTTAAATGGGCAGTTTGTTTTTCACATGGGTGATATATATACCTGTATATATATACATATAAAACCATATTTTGTGTTTATTCAGGTTGCCTTTGTTTTATGTTACATATCATTTGAAGATCTGAAACAATTTAGAATGAAAAATATGAATAAACTGAAACTATAAAATTCAAATGAATAAAAAGCACAAGTCTGACCTTGAACCAGCACTTGGACATGAGGAAATAATATTTAACGCTGTCCTCTCCAAACTGTTCTGCAACGTAGAGGCCCATGGATCCGTACTCGTCATAGATCTGTCGTTTAGGCTCATCGTTGAGGATGGTGTTGGCATTGTTGATCTCTTTGAACTTCTCAGACGCTTCGGGGTTATTGGGGTTCTTGTCTGGGTGATACCTCAGCGCCAGTTTCCTTTAGGGAAAGGGTTAAAAAAAAACAGCTTTTACAGACAATTACCATTTGACATTGCTGTATTTACCCAATTCAGATGCTGCCATTATGGTTTTAGAAATACCAGTCAACATAAACATGGATATATGGCTATTTAAATAATCATAACAACAATAACAATGGATGAAAGACATACCTGTATGCCTTCTTAATCTCTTCAGATGAAGCTCCTTTCTCCAGGCCTAATGTCTTATATAAACTGTCTCCGGCTCTGGACAGCTTGCGTTGAGGTTTGTTTGCATCTGTCATTGTTAACTTCTGCCTAAAGAACTGATTGAAGATCACAAGTGAAGTGAGACATTCATAGTGTGCTTCAAGAAGTACCTGGACACTTACTTCACACTTAAACTGTATGAATGTCATTGCATTAGGTACCATAAACTAAAAGTTTTGACACTTTCTTAAGTTGAACATGTTCATATTTAATGTGATGAACAACACTTAAATGTATAGAACAAGTAAGCATTACAGTATTCTGTATGTACTATTATTGGAGTTACTGATCGCTATAATAGACTCAATTATTGTTGTTGTTAATGTCCCAATCACATTTCCCCCCCAGTTTGGTGCTCTGAATACATTTCACTTTAAGAGTGCAATAGTGCTGATTTCAGGTCAGGCTTGTCAAGAGTTCATAACTTAAGAAAATGACCAATTCAATTTGAGTCGACTTACCGTTTATAAAGAGCAGTTCAAGTTGAGTTTTGAGAAGGTTATGCAAGCATTCATTTCCGATAATATTTACAACATTTAAACAGCGCAAAGTTGAGATGAGCCATTGATCATGTCCGAGGTTTACACCAGGAAGTAGCAGATTACCTTTCTCTTACGTAAAGAACGCAAATATGTTTGAAAACACTCTTGACTGTATTATACTGATGCACGTTTAGTGAAATAGTTGTCTCGAGGTGTGCATTTATGGAAAACATTTACAGCATTAAATAATAATAATAATAATAGAAAAAAATACTTTGAAAATGTCAAGTGGTGTAACATCAAGTAAAATGTATTAAAATACATTTATTGCACCTAAAATACAACATGAGTAAAATGTTGCATAGTGAGGATGTCTTCAAAAATAATGCCATAAATAGTTTTCATTTATCAGTTTACATCATATAAAGTCCAGGAAACATAAAAAGCTAAATCAATATTTTCTGTGACCGCCTTTGCCTTTAAAACAGCCCCAATTCTCGTACTTACACCTGGACAGTTTTTCTTGGTTGTTGGCATATATAATGTTCAAGCTTCTTGGAGAATTCATCACAGTTCTTCTATTTCAGCTGTCTCAAATGCTTCTGTCTCTTCTTGTAATCTCAGAATGACTCGATGTTCAGTGGGGGGCACTGTGGGGGTCATGCCATCTGTTGCAGGGCTCCCTGTTCTTCTATTCTAATATTTTCTATTTGCAAAAGAAATGTTTTGGAGTCTAATATTTATATTTCCTATTGACCCACTAAAGCTGAAGAAATAATGAATCATCTTAAGACAAATGCTTTTGTGAAACATCTTATGTGCCTAAACATTTTGCACCGGACTCGTTTATATATATATATATTACTAGTAGGAGTGGTGGTGACAGAGTGGGCTAAAGCACATAACTTGTAATCATAAGGTTGCTGGTTCGATCCCCACAGCCACCACCATTGTGTCCTTGAGCAAGACACTTAATCCAGGTTGCTCCGGGGGGATTGTCCCTGTAATAAGTGCATTGTAAGTCGCTTTGGATAAAAGCATCTTCCAAATGCATAAATGTAAATATATATACACATACAAATATGAATTTTCAAGTCAGGATTATCAATTAGTTTTTTACACCATTTGACCTAAACAAAACGTATATTTCATTTTCATTAAAATGTAAAAATATTACTTTTATTTGTTTGTTTTCTGTTAAACTTCAAATACAATCAGAAGAGTCTAAATGGGTCCTCGTTTGTTTGTTTTTGGCCACATAACAAGAACTGCTACCTGCATGGTGGTTACACCACCTGCCTTTTCTTTGGTGGACAAAGGTTTTAAATATTAATATTCGTTTTAAGCTAAAGTTTTTTTTCCTCAAGAATTTCATACTTTGACTTTTTTCATTTATGTAGATATTTATTTTTACTGTCTTCAGAGGGTTATGCCATCTTGACACAGTCGCCTTTGGCTAGCTCTGGGGACTAAATAACGGATAGTTCACCCCAAAATGAAAATTCTCTCATCATTTACTCACCCTCGTGATATCCCAGGTGTGTATGACTTACTTTCTTCACCAGAACACATTTGAAGGAAATTAGGAAAATATCTCAGTTTCACTTTAAAGACATTCATTTAACCGCTGGAGTCATGTGGATGACGTTTATGCGGACTGTCTGTGATTTTTGGAGCTTCAAAAGTCTGATCGCCATCCGCTTGCATTATAAGGACCTACTGAGCTGAGATATTAGAGAGAAAGTCATATACATATGGGATGAGTAAATGTTGAGAGGATTTCCATTTTGGGGTGAACTACCCCTTTAAATAAAAAAGGCATGATTTTCAATGACGCCTTTTATAATGAAGCTGTTCACTGGGGACATTATGACAATTATTGCATTACGGATATTACAATAAGATTTAATGTAAAGCTGCTTTGAAACAATGTGAATTGTGAAACATTACTGTTACGGACTGATCCGGAAAAAAGAACAAATAAATAAATGTCCCACATACAAGTAAAGCAAATGAGATCTTTGATCCTTCTTCATATCTTCAACAATCACTCCACAACGAAGCATCATAAAATAAAAAGCAATCAAAGTAATTTTAATATTAGACTGTTTATAACAAAAGGAGTAGCTCCCTTTAATAATAAAAGACTCTTCAGAGGTTTTCCTAATTGATTAGGCCTAAGCAAAATCATTATAAACCATATATATATATATATATATATATATATATATATATATATATATATATATACATACAGAAGCCTACTGTAGATTTAACAATAACAAACCTATTCCTGCACCTTTTGACCAATTCACTTCCATGCATTTTCCATTCACTTCTATGATTTTGAAAGATCATATTATAGATTACCCTCACAAAGTGCAATTTCCCAGGCCCTTGTTTTTCATTGGAAGCTGTGCGCCTTGGGACTGTCATAAACCTTCCTGAGGTATTCATAGGCTTTCAGGTGTTTTTGTCTAATATTTAACATGGGCCTTCATTTTATAAGTGGTCATAACCAGTGTGGCTTTCTTCTTTGCATTAAAGTTACACCCACTATATGTGAGTCATATGTTGTCTTATGATGTCATAAACTTCATATCTCCTCTTCATTCTGTAGCCATGACAATTACCATCCCCCAATCATAATTACTACAGTATCTGATTAGCTGGTACTATGCTGACTGTTTGTTTATATGCTGTAAATCTGAAGGTTTCCTAATGCTAGATAGTGTCACTGATTATACATTAAATATGTTTGAGGAATATTATCAAGAGGATCCAATTTTTATAATTATCTTCCCAATATTTTGGTTTTCCTCCATGTGTCGATGAGCCTTTTCAATATCCTCCATGTTGAATGTGCTGTCAATCACAGGGCACAGGGGTGAATCTGTTGACTTAAAGAGCGGCAAAACCTGCTCGGTGAAACTCCGGACGAGCTCTGCTTTATACTAGAAACAACAGTACAAAAGTAACCTTTAATACTTCAAATTGAACATTATTCTACATTATCAAAGGAATAGTTCATCCAAAATAGAAATTCGGCCATTATTTACTCACCCTAATGTCATTCCAAACCTGCATTCAAACTGGCATATTGTGTTTTGATGTCCGTGATGTCAAATCTGGTGTGACGCATCAATGCACCATTATTGAGTCTGAACGTGAATGAGACTTCAGAGCTTCATTTGAGGGAAAATTATAAGCAATTATTAATAACGAATTTAACTTTGTAAAAGCAACAGATACAAAATTATCGAATGATTTAAGAGACTTGGAATATAGTGCACAAGTTTTATGGAGCACTTTTATGGTGCTTTTGTAGCGTGGTCACTATAAACTCTTGTTGTACAGAAAAGAGCTGCATGAAGGTTCTTCAAAAATTCTTCTTGTTTTGTACAGATAAAGGGTTTGGAACATCAGTAGAATAAATAATGACACAATTTTCATTTTTGGATTTACTCAAGTATTTGTGTACAATACTTAATGTATGCATACTTAACATACTTTAATGCAAGTATGCGAGGGCTTGGCCAACGCATTGCCAACGTTCAGTTGGTTGATCGTGGCAGTAACAAACCTCAAGGGGGCGATAGAGTACCTTCCAAAGTTTGAGCCATTTAACTGGACCTGTTATTTAGGTAAGTTGCTATAAATATATTGACAGTTCGCACTAATGTCCGCAATAGCACCCCCTTGAGGACATTTTGAGAATGCGACACGCACTTGCGTCATGTTATGAATTGCTTTCTGAAACATTCTAGAAGCTTGCGTAGCTAGAAGCATTTGTGTCCGCTTACTTGCATAGAGTATTTCAGCCTTTGGATTTTGTCATAAAGTAAACCACTTTCATACTTGTAAACTTCTTGATCTCAGGAGAGTACAAAGAAGATGGCCTCTCTTCCTTAAAAGCTTGCCAAGCAAGTCTCCATCCACTGTTTTACCTCCCAAGGCGCCATAAAGCACCCATCGTCCATCTAATGCAAGGCTAGAAACATTCTTTTCCCAAGAAGATCCACCAATGCAGTCTAGAATTATGTCAGCTCCCCTGCCTACAGGAATACATCCAATTAAATGTTAAATTATTAATGCATTCAGTTCTGTTTTTAATGCAGTTAAATGAGATGTGTTAAACAAAAGCATACACTAAAACACAAAATGACCAACCTTCAGTGAATTGGAGTACTTTCTCAGAGAAATTATCTTCTTTATAATTTATTCCCAAAGCTGCTCCCAGTTGCTCAGTGAATTGTAATTTTTCAGGGCTCCCGGCAGTCACTATTGGAACAGCACGACCCAACCGAACCAGCTGAATGGCTGCCGTGCCGACTCCACTCGCTCCAGCGTGAATTAACACGGTCTCATTTGGCTTCACTTTGGCTGGAAAAGACCACGCAGAACATACTGTAGCAAAAACACATTACAAAACTTTATTTTTATGACTTTTATCAACTGTTGTCAAGGCGATTAGTGGATGTATGAAGTCAGTTACCTCATGTTTACACAGGTGTAGTTCATCACATTAACTATTAAATATTCTACATACTACACATTGTTTGAACTTAATATTGTACAAACAGTAAATACTGTTTGATAACCATGAGGTCTAAATAAATGGTAAATGCTCTGCACTTATATAGCACCTTTTTAACCTTAGCGGTATTCAAAGCGCTTTACACTGTGACTCATTCACCCATTCACACACACACATTCCTACACCAATGACGGCAGAGCTGCTATGCAAGGTGCTAGCCTGCCATTGGGAGCAATTTGGGGTTCAGTGTCTTGCCCAAAGACACTTCAGCATGTGGAGTCATGTGGGCCGGGTATCGAACCACCAACCTGCGATTAGTGGCTGACCCGCTCTACCAACTAAGCCACAGCCGACCTGTGGGTCACTGACAAATAAGGTTGTCCTGGTTGATAAAAATGTTAGATATAAAAAATAAAAAAATTGTTTAAAACACATGTCACTTATATTGTAATCTTTGTGTCAATGTTGGTTATACACATTTTTGATAAACATTTATTAAAGTCAAAAGAAGAAAAAAAAAAAAAAAGAAATCTTCTTTTAACTTTATATAGTATATGCCCAAAGCTCCTACCAACTGTAATGTAATGGTCTGTAATGCAGCTGGGAGGTACAGACGCAGACGTCAAGGCAAGGATCGGCAAAGCAAGAATGGCTTTCATACAGCTCAAAAAACATTTGGATCTCAAAAGAGCGGTCTTTGAAAACAAAGATTCGGCTGTTCAAAAAACACCATCAAAAGAATCCAGACATTTATGAACAGCTGCATTAGAAGGATCCTACAGATCCGGTGGCAATACCAGTCTCTGGGATAAAACCAGCCAACTTCCTGCAGACAAAGAAATTCAGAAGAGAAGATGGAGATGGATAGGGCACCAAACAACATCACTAAGCAGGCTTTGCAATGGAACCCCCAAGGAAAGCGAATAAAAGACCGTCCAAGAAACACCTGGCAACGTGACCTTGAGGCAGACATCACCAAGATGGGATACAACTGGAAAGAATGGCCCAGGACAGAAACCTCTGGCGATCTATTGTTGGCGGCTCTTACCCCGAAACGGGTGAGAGGGCATAAGAAGATGACCAACCAGCTATTATTTTAGGTGTGCCAGGTTATTTGGTTATTGTTAAAAAAAACAAACATACATTGCATTTACTAAAAAAATTAATAAAAAGGACATTTTTATAGTTGGTTACACCATCTGACTTTGATTTGGTGGTCAAAAGTTTTTCAAATATGAATCATATTTTAAATCCTACATTATATATTTCATATAGTACATTAGCTTTGTCTTAAGTGCTAAATACACCTGACGTTGGGCCTATGTCCCAGGTTCCCTCTCTATTTGACCCAGGATTTCCCATGCGTTTGTAATGACTGGATAACAATTATTAAAAATGTAACACATTTGGAACCCTGCTTCATACTTTACCTATGAAGTGCAGAAGTTGATAGGCAGTGAGCCAGGTCTCAGGTATTGCTGCGGCCTGATAAAGTGTGAGGTGGGATGGAACAGGCATGACGAGTTCTTCCGGAACAGCTACATATTCTGCATAGCCACCTCCACTGAGCAAAGCCATCACTTCACTTCCCAGCTTCCAGTTGCCCTTGACTCCAGGGCCGATGGCATCGATCACCCCGCTGGCCTCCAGACCCAAGATTTGACTCTCTCCATGCGCAGGCTGATAAAGACCTCTTTTCTGTTGCAGGAAATAAACCATTCATTGGGATGAAATAGTCCAGGATACAAACTTGTACAGCACTTGCGCATGGAGTTTACCTGTAGCAGGTCAGCCCTGTTTAAAGCAGTGGCAGTGACTTTGATGAGCAGCTGCGCATCTCTGAGTTCAGGCCGAGGAACATGTTTCAAAAAGAGTGCTCCTGTTTCATCAATGCATACTGCCAGCATTGGCTAAGTAAGACGGGAAAAAAAAAACAGTTGTTTAATTGTAAAACACTTCTGAAAAAAGTTTTACTCCCATTAAGACTATAATTAACGCTATACTTACTGTATCTTCTTCAGGCACTTGCATGATGTAATGACATTTGGTTGTGCTCTAGCAACAGTTTTCCTCTTTTTAGTTTAGTTTAGCACCCTGAGATTAAAAGAACAATACAAGAATACACAACGTTAAAGAAGAGGTTTGAAACGCAGATGGGCTTATTGAAATCTACCCAGGATCAAACATTAACTTTTCCATTAAGGGGCAATATCTGCCCCCTGTATTTGATTTTCAGGGGCATTTTATACCTTTAGAGGCATTTTTCCTTTTATGTCTAATACTTCAATTGAATTATATAACATACAGGGGGCCTGGGTAGCTCAGCAATTAAAGACGCTGTCTACCACACCTGGAGTCGAAAGTTCGAATCCAGGGCGTGCTGAGTGACCAATTGGCCCGGTTGCTATGGAGGGTAGAGTCACATGGGGTAACCTCCTCGTGGTTGCTATAATGTGGTTCGCACTCAGTGGGACGCTTGGATGCCGTGGAGAACAGCGTGAAGCCTCCACACGTGCTAGGTTTCCATGGTAACGCGCTCTACAAGCCACGTGATAAGATGCGCAGATTGACGGTCTCAGACGTGGAGGCAAATGAGATTCAAATGAGATTGCCAATAAAATTAACATAAAATCATACTTTATACAGTATTACATAAATATAATTAGATCTAAATAGGGGAATTAATTATGGGGGCAATTTTTTCCCCTATATTTTGAATTTAGGGGCATTTGTGTCACTTTCAGTGGCACTTTTGCCCTGAGCCCCCCTTAATTTCTCACCCTGAATCTACCTAACCTTATTTATAATGACATACATTTTTTACAGTATATTTTCAATTACAAGTAAATAAGTAAAAAATAAATAAATAAGTGATATTTTAAACAGGATACATAAAAGTGAAACTTCACATTACATCTCAATGTCAGTCCAATGCTAAAAAATGACCATATATATCACATATTGTATATATGTATAAAAGTATACACTTGGATTGTAGCTGATATTTAAGGTAATATAACCTTTAATTTTAGTATCTGCGCAATTTCAGCGCATTTATGATTCGCGCCAACATAAATAAAATTACACAAGTTGCTTTTGTGTTTAAAAACACAAATTATGACAACTTAATTCTTTTTTATAAATATATATTTTCTTGTCTGGATGCCTGCAGCTGCAACACATTTTGTTTATCCAAGAAACGTAATTAATCTTCAATCAATTTAAGAGCTAGCGGACATTCTCTGTGGTGTGCTGGCAAACTTTCGCATCGATTTGTCAAACATTTACACTTGGAGGAAAACGGCGACGAGACTTAAATTAGAACAAAATGTACCTGATTAATTTTTCTCCTTTAAATCGATGTTTGTTGTTACTTATGTTGAATGTAGTTAAACAGTGTGATCAGAGCAGATGGGATGTTTAAACTAATCGTAAACTGCACACACTCAAATCACGTTTGAGAATTTGAAGAGACCCTGTCCCGATACCCACACTTGCGGTCTTGGGCTTGGCCACTTGAGTACGCGTGCACGCGACAGGAAGTAAGTGTTCAAGACTGTCACGTGTCTAAAACATGCCAAAGCTCAGCGCACTAAATCCACACTAGTGCAAATAAGAGTATCACGTTGAATAAGTTCAACACCCCGCCTACCCGAGCTTATTTATTATTATTATTATTATTATTATTATAGTAGTATTATTATTTATATTTAATGTTTTTATTAATAGTTTAAACATAATTATACAAAATTCGTACAAACATATACAAACCCCGCCTACCCAAACGGTCAGTATATTTTCGCCATGATGACGTCAAGGGAAGCTTTTCAACATACGTTATTTATTATAATCAGATAAGAAAGCTATAAGGACTGTTTGTATTTGCTCTACTTGGGGCTCTTCGTGTGATCTTTTTTATGTGGTATAATGGCCCTCTAATGTTTACAATTGTACTTTTTTTTGTATTATTGTTTCTTTTATAAATTGTATTGTTGTTGTTGATATTATGTGCTGTATGTTTAATTTTTTTGTTGAAACTAATTAACTTTTACAATTATTTTCACGCAAAAAAAAATTATAAAAATATACTTAAATATTTCTACAGCATACTACACTTCCAACAACCAGCAGTGTATTAATAAATAAAAAAAAATATTTATTATTTTAAGTAGGCTATAACAGTCGCCACTACCAAAAACAGCTGAGTGAACAGTCTTCAGCTGAGTGTCTTCGTCTACTTGCACACTCGTGGCCAAACACCGGAAATAGGTAAGACAAGTGGGTAAGTAGGCAAGACCAAAACCGCAAGTGGGGTATTGGGACAGTGCCAGAAATAACATGTTCCTCCCTTCAATTTATTTATTTATTTTTTACTATGTCCATCAAGTTTCCACAAAAGCATTTGTAGTAATACTGTGGTAAATCATCACTGTCATACAAAAAGATGTACAAAACGACAAATGAAATGAATACATTTATTATTATATTTTCAAGTTAATAAAAAAGAATTAATACAAAATAAATTGTTATGTACAACTCTCCAAAGTAGATACACACTTTTCAGAAATGTACTAATAAACAGAAAATCTTTGCATTTGGAAATTCATTACTTTCAAGTAATTTTTGCTTCAGTGCAATACCAGCCCTGGTACCTTGGTATCGATACTATAATCAACAAATAAAAAGCCTCAGATTTTTTAAAAAGAACTGCATAATGTCTCACTGAGACAAATTATGCATTTTCCATTAAAACATTTCTGGATTCCATGATAATTATTTAATTAAATGTTATGATCAAATGGCGTTTAATCAAATTGATACATAAAGCTTAATTCATATATATATATATATATATAAAATTGTTTTATTTATATATATATTTTTTATATATAAAACAAATAAACAATTATATATATATATATATATATATATACACACTCACCTAAAGGATTATTAGGAACACCTGTTCAATTTCTCATTAATGCAATTATCTAATCAACCAATCACATGGCAGTTGCTTCAATGCATTTAGGGGTGTGGTCCTGGTCAAGACAATCTCCTGAACTCCAAACTGAATGTCAGAATGGGAAAGAAAGGTGATTTAAGCAATTTTGAGCGTGGCATGGTTGTTGGTGCCAGACGGGCCGGTCTGAGTATTTCACAATCTGCTCAGTTACTGGGATTTTCACGCACAACCATTTCTAGGGTTTGCAAAGAATGGTGTGAAAAGGGAAAAACATCCAGTATGCGGCAGTCCTGTGGGCTGAAAATGCCTTGTTGATGCTAGAGGTCAGAGGAGAATGGGCCGACTGATTCAAGCTGATAGAAGAGCAACTTTGCCTGAAATAACCACTCGTTACAACCGAGGTATGCAGCAAAGCATTTGTGAAGCCACAACACGCACAACCTTGAGGCGGATGGGCTACAACAGCAGAAGACCCCACCGGGTACCACTCATCTCCACTACAAATAGGAAAAAGAGGCTACAATTTGCAAGAGCTCACCAAAATTGGACAGTTGAAGACTGGAAAAATGTTGCCTGGTCTGATGAGTCTCGATTTCTGTTGAGACATTCAGATGGTAGAGTCAGAATTTGGCGTAAACAGAATGAGAACATGGATCCATCATGCCTTGTTACCACTGTGCAGGCTGGTGGTGGTGGTGTAATGGTGTGGGGGATGTTTTCTTGGCACACTTTAGGCCCCTTAGTGCCAATTGGGCATCGTTTAAATGCCACGGCCTACCTGAGCATTGTTTCTGACCATGTCCATCCCTTTATGGCCACCATGTACCTATCCTCTGATGGCTACTTCCAGCAGGATAATGCACCATGTCACAAAGCTCGAATCATTTCAAATTGGTTTCTTGAACATGACAATGAGTTCACTGTACTAAAATGGCCCCCACAGTCACCAGATCTCAACCCAATAGAGCATCTTTGGGATGTGGTGGAACGGGAGCTTCGTGCCCTGGATGTGCATCCCACAAATCTCCATCAACTGCAAGATGCTATCCTATCAATATGGGCCAACATTTGTAAAGAATGCTTTCAGCACCTTGTTCAATCAATGCCACGTAGAATTAAGGCAGTTCTGAAGGTGAAAGGGGGTCAAACACAGTATTAGTATGGTGTTCCTAATAATCCTTTAGGTGAGTGTGTGTATATATATATATATATATATATATATATATATATATATATATATATATATATATATATCATTGGTCAAATAAAATGCTGCACAACAGAGCTGGACAGTATTAATGAAAATAAAAATAGTTTACCTGTGGCACATGGCTGCTATGGCTGAATCACAATGCTGCTAATACACTTTCGTTTCTGTTATTTCTTATACATGATGATAATAAAATGATACAACCATTTAATATTATACAATTGTTATTATGAGTATTATTGATACTTTTTGAATATAAAATTTTTATACAGCAGTTATATTTTTCTGTCGATAATTTCACGCAGAGCATTCATTTTAGCGGGACTTTTATTTTGACAGTCATTTGAGTGCTTCCTATTTTTGACGGGTTAGTTATATCAAGCTTCCCATTAATATTGGGATACTCCATCACAACTCTCGAGCTGATATCTCTGAGCTGCACCAGAGTTAATTTATGTGTTAACAGCTGAATATACTCTAAACACACTGCATGAAAATTAAGCAACATTAATGTGTGTGCGCGTGAAGCAGAGGACAGAACAGAGCGGCACCTCTCGTTCACTATGTAGGGGGCAGCGCACGAGACTGTATATTGTTTACTTAAAGTACATCCTTCTGCTGTCTAATGATTGCAATTGGCCATATCCAGATCTATTTGTCATTGATTTTATCTAATCATTTTGCTAATGACAGCATACTGTAATATGGTATCTAAATTAGCAACAAGACAATATCATGCAGTATTAATTTATTTTTTGGTATCAAGTAACATTTGAGTTTTCTCATTTGGGTCTCTTGAGACACAATGTATTTAGGAAATATTTCCTGTTGGCTTCCTAAAACAGTAGTGAAGTATCAATGTTAATTGTTTCTGTGTTATTAAGGTGCATTCAGTCATTTTTTTGAATACATTGTATTGGACTAATGGTCCGACACCTAGTGGTGTGGATGCAGCATCATTCAAATGCAATAGTTTTTAGTTACCGACGCCATCGTAGAAATTCTCTATTTGTAGTCAGCCAGGATAATTAATCCCAGCATGTCCAATAACAGGGCTGTTACTGAGAGTAAGCGATTAGTATTCAGTTTGTCATGCAGGGCTGGACTGGTAATCTGGTATACCGGGAATTTTTCCGGTGGGCCGACACACTTTGGGGCCAATTAGGGGCGGGCTGGCCATTGGGGGAACAGAGCAGGCCGGTATATCACCCCCCCCAATGTTTGGGCCAGTTGCCATGTAAAATCTCAGGCCGATTTCTATTCCCAGTCCAGCCCTGTTGTCATGTGACCTTAACATGGCAGCCCCTACGAGGGGACCCTTTCCATGTTCATGATATGACTAGAGTCTTCTCATTTGTGTGCTCATTATTTTATTAATGTTTCAAAATTATTATTTATTTGGAAGTAAAATCAATTAAATGAGGAAAATATTATGGAGGGTTCCTTTAAAAACTAAATTGGTCTTTGGGTCTTTCAGACCACAAACAACCATTTTTATGCAATGCAGTTCACTGTAATATAGGTTTAATTTTTTTTAAATAAAAGATATGATGAACTGAAGAGCAGAACGTTACAGCTCTACCCTGTTATAACCAACACAATAGAGGTCATGTGACTGGGTGGCTTTGAAATTTAATGCCCTGAAACCGGACAGAACTAAATACAGTTTTTATGTACAAGTGTCATAGCAGCGGATTCTTAGACTATAGGCTCTGCGAGATGAGAAACCATTGCAGTAGTTTGAGGTACAGTAAATTTACATTTATTATGAATATACACAGTATCCATATTTATGTGGATATGTTTGTTAAATAAATTAGCCTTGAAACATACACTGGGGTCAAGAACATTGAGACCACTAGTAAAAATGCACCTTTTCTGCCTTCTTTCCTAATTAAGTACTTTTTTCCATAACAAACTACACTGAATTTTTTTTTTTTTGGATTTACTTAAAATATATGTAGTACTTTTGCATCATGCTTTTAAAGAAAATTCATCTTATAGCCATTTTGTCGGCACAACTAGAAAACCTTTGTTAGATATACACAAATGTATCAGTTCATTGAACTTCCTTTACTTGAAAAGGTATCAAGTAAATAAGATAAGACTGAACAACCAACAGCAAGTTGTTTCAAAGGAGGGGCGGCGCCAGGAGTTTTTCATAGGGGTGGTCGGGCAGGGGCTAGCGATCAGTTTGTGGTGGCACAGACATTTTTGGGCAGTTTATGTTAAGTCTTGCACTCAAAAACGGCAATTGCGAATGGGGAGGCCAGGCTTTAGTTCATGGTGGCCACGGCCACCCCCTAGATCCGCCACTGTTTCAAAAGTAACATTTACATCATTGTTTCTTAATTTAACGGACTTTAAAGAAACGAATGACTAAGGCCAGTAATTAAACTTGAGTCCCCAAAGATGTGCATGTAAAGCTGCACTTTAGCAATGCACATTCACATGCACAAGGAAAAAACAGGATCCCACTTCACCAAAGGGAACAGCAATCACCCTAATGGTGACTTAACACAAAACAGCCATTTACAGTCAAACAACATCAGTAATACTACAGAGCAAAAACATCTATGAGTTCTTAACAACTAATTACATGCCCACATAAGTTCTTGAAGACCAAACAAACATGCTTAAATTAAGTACAAGGGCTAATGGATTTCCACACAACCTCAGTTCTGTACTTGATCCTGAGTTAGTCCTACTTAAAACCTTAATTTTAGGGATTTTTAAGCCAAAGACATTCAAGGAACTCACACTTATTCATTAAATGTATATATTACTCTTAAGTTCACCTTAAAATGTATATTTTGTAAGTTATGGTTGTGGAGCAAACTCATGTTCCAACATTTTCCAAAATCCTACAACTTCGTTAACATCCAAGACTTTAATAGTGTTTTCAGAGTTTTGGACCCCATTGTACAGGTCTAATTTCGAAAATAAAGAAGCCTTGAAATATATCTGTATCTGTGTTTCATTTCTTTTATTGGTTTAAAAGGTAACTTCTCAACATGACAACACAGTCAAACATTAAGAGACCCAAGTCGTTTCTTCATATGGACGTAAGACAAATGAACCACAGAGAGGACGTCCATCTTCAGTGGAAATTACGCAACATCAGCGCCAAATACAGACTCAACCTCAGACTGCTGGAGCATGAGCGAGAGTTAGTGTTAAAGGAACACAAAAGACTTCAGCATTTAAGAGTTTGTGAACCGCATGCAACAATAAGCAACACCATGAGGGCCATATCAGAGGTCAGGATGTCGAACAATGCACACGAGACGCGGTTTTCAAAATCTGCTCCAACTTTCAGAGCCCTATCTTCAGCGAAAACCTTTGAAGACGAAACAGACCAGAGGTTTGCTAAATCGGCAATATTGTTTGGCAAGCAAGATGACTCGTTTCTATCTATAGAGACATTTAAAGCATCCAAAAGTGATCAGCTTTCCATTCTGCAACTGAAAGATCTGGCGCTGATTGACAGCATCTCTCAAAAAGAGCTCATGTATCAGGAAGCGTATTACCGCTGGTATAAAGAAAGACTCAAGCAACTCCAGAGAGAGAAACTACGACAGAAAATACAGAGTTTCTTTGAGACTATAGAACATATTTGACAACATTGCGTCACCATTTTGACCTCTCTCAACTATGAGCCAAGGATATTATTTCTATTATGGTATTAATTTAGTCACGCTCTTTAAACAATGCTGCCCATCCTTCTCATTGTCAGTAGGGCGGTGTGCGCAGGAGACTCCAGAAGCAGCGACTGGTTTTTCTTCCATTGTGGAGATTCTGGAAGTGTTTCATCTATAAGCATAAAAGTAAATAAACACAAATTAAAAAGTTATTTCAATTTGCTGTTCAAATTTCCAGTCATAACTCTCTCACACCAACAATGTCAATGTTTTGTGAGAATATTTTGCTTGAAATGTGTGTGTGGGGGGGGGGGTTGTCCCCTTTTCTCCCCAATTTGGAATGCCCTACGCCACCACGAGGACTTGGAGTCGCCTCAATCCGGGTGGTGGAGGATCGTCAACCCACGCATCTTATCACATGGCTTGTTGAGCGTGTTAACGTAGCGCGTGTGGACGCTATTCTCTGCAGCATCCATGCACCCCACCGAGAGCGAGAACCACATTATAGCGGTTACCAAATGTGACTCTACCCTCCCTAGCAACCGGGCCAATTGGTTGCATAGGAAGCCTGACTGGAGTCACTCAGCACACCCTGGATTCGAACTCACAACTCCAGGGGTGTTAGTCAGCATCTTGCTGAGCTACACAGGCCCCCCAATCTATTACAGTTTTTAATCCAATTAATTGCATATCAATATTTAAAGGCCCCAAATAAACATAATTCAACATAGTTATCTAAATAATGAAATATACATATATAATAAATATAATAATTAATATAATTCAAAAGACATTAGATTGTCGTGGCAGAGGAGTAAAACATTGACTGGACTATTGGATAGCAGCTAGTAAAATGTTGTTTTTCACTAGTGGAATTATTCTACATTATTTTCAGATTTCTTCCATGTTATTGTAACTGGTATAAAAGTGCCTGAAATACCAAATCTAACATGTTGAAATAAATGTATAGATATTAAACATTAGCATGTGCAGACATAATTCAATCGTTGAGATCAAGAATGGATGTTTGTACTAGTAACAATGTAATCATTAATTTAATTTATATATAAATATATATATATTTTTTTGCATTTATACTAGTAAGAAGTACTGATATGGTGTCTGTATTTGTAAGAAATGAATTAGAGATATCTGTAATTGCATTTTGAACAGGAGTGAATGACAGATCATTTTGCAATTCTGCTAGTTAACATATAGTTAAGAGATGTCAATAATTAGATTTTTTTATTAGTTGAAATTAGAATGGGTATTTTCATGAGTAATATCATTTTTGATATCAAGAATTAATGTTTTTTTTTTTTACTAGAGCAAACCTAAATAATGATATCATAAATTAGCATTTTCACTAGTTGTAATTCAATTGTTGAAGTCAGGAATGGATAATTGTACAGTAACAATACAATTATTGATATTAAAATGATTATTAGCATATTTGTTTCATACATTATTTTAGATGGTAAATGGTCTGCACTTATATAGCGCTTTTTGTAACCTTAGAGGTTACCAAAGCGCTTTACACGGTGTCCCATTCACCCAAATACACACACATTCACACTCATACACCAATGATGGCAGAGCTGCCATGCAAGGCGCTACCCTGCCATTGGGAGCAATTTGGGGTGCAGTGTCTTGCCCAAGGACACTTCGACATGGAGTCGTGTGGGCCGGGAATCGAACCGCCAACCCTGCGATTAGCAGCCGACCCACTCTACCACCTGAGCCACAGCCGCCACGAACAATGCTTCCAAATGAACAATGGTGCGTTCAGATTGATATATAATGAATCGCACTGTCTAAATGTGTTAAATCAACAGCGTTCATTTTTAAACGTGTCCAAATACTTTTTGGGGCCACTGTTCCTGTGATAAGCCGTACCTTCACTCTCAATGTGAACACGTGTAGGCAGACAGCGTGTGAGATCTTCATACTCCAGTGTGCACAGAACAGCCACAGGTGTCTCGCCTTGAGCTTTACACATTAGCACTAGAATATTACACAACTGATTGCTCTCCATCACCTCCACTGAACCAATGAGCTCCTGTTGAAAAGATAAGACACCTCTGAAACTGAGTTTGTGAGACCATTATGAGAAGTCTTAATGGAGCATGCAAACATTTGAAGCAATAAAAACAGGTAGAAATGGAGGAAACACAGGCTGAACCTTGATGAGCGTGATCTGCTGTCTGCGACCAGCTAAAGCGTTGAGGTTTTGGCTGACAGTTTGCAGGAAACCTTTAAGGTCCTTCTGCAAGTTCTGTTTGGCAAAACTCTCGAGTGGGAAGGACCGGGGGATGTTATGACGAGAGATCTGCACGGTGCGCATTAGGTCCAGCTCCATATTATACGTGTCCAAGTACACACCATCAAAGGCCGTGTGAAAAGACACGCACACACTTTTCCCTTCTTTACACTCCACCAAATCATAGCCACCTATGAAAGATAGAACAACTGATCAGGCCTAACATGTTATGCTGAGACTATCTTGATAACTCTAGCTAAGAGTTCAATAACACCAATGAAATCTGCTATATATAAATACCAGTTAAGTGATGGGCACGCTGAAGGTCTTTTAACTGCATTCGCCAAGCAGTTAACAAGGACTGTTGTAGTTCTACAAAGCCGGCAGCATCAACATCATCATCTAAAGGGAGATCTTTGTTGATTTTATCTTTTAGGATCTGAAATACAGTGAAAAAGTGAAAATCACGATTATAAAGATACAAAGGAATAAAGAAATGAGCTGCGGCCCCCCCCCGACATAGCTCTGGTCTCCGTGAATACAATCAGAGACAATGGTAACTTTAGCTGCATTAGCCATGGATTCAGCTCACAAAATATAAAGTGCGATACTTACATTTATGCATTTGGCAGACACTTTTATCCAAAGCAACTTACAGAGCCCTTATTACAGGGACAATCCCCCCCGGAGCAACCTGGAGTTAAGTGCCTTGCTCAAGGACCCAATGGTGGTGGCTGTGGGGATCGAACCAGCAACCTTCTGATTAACAGTTGTGTGCATTAGGCAAGGCAAGGCAAGGCATTAGCCCACTAATCCACCACCACTCCATACTTACATCTTCAGGATATAAAGCTGGAACACGAACAGTTGGTACTGAACCATGCTTGGTAAAATCCTGCTTTATATTGACATTCAATCACAAAGCAGTCTGGTGTAAAATACACACATTTTTGTATGTTTTGGGGCACATTTCCTTCAAAAACAAAACTTGTCCACTACGTCTTCATTGGCTCTGATGCCGGGAGTACATGAAGACTCTTTATGTTCACTTTTACAGCCAACAACAGAACACTTATGAAGCTGAGACATTATTCTTCTCACTGTATCTGCTCCAGCATGGGAAAAAATGGCAGACTGTGTGTAGATCACTCAGGGGAGGATCTATCATAATAGGGTGGAGTCCGTCACCAGTTGTGGGCGTGGCCTGCTCTAACATGAAACGAAAACCGTTCATTTTGACACATTGTTTTTGATAAATACAAATATAAGAAAGAGTGGGTGGACTTTTAACATTGTAGAGTGGTTGTGCACACACACTGCCGACTCACATGCATGTACAAACACCATGTAAAACTGAATATTGCATAACAGGTCCCCTTTAAAATAAATGTTAACCATGCTTGTGTGCGCAAAACATGAAGTATTTAGAGGCTAAATGTAACAAAGACTATGTGGTTGAAGCTGTGGATCTTCTCACCTTGATGGTGTGTGTCTGTTGTTTAAGTTGATCTCTTTTGGCTCGGAGGGTCATAGCTGTGACTTTAAGCATCTGTAACCTCTCAGACTGATGCGGGTCAGGTTGCATCATGCCACTTCTTTCTAAAGCCATCAAATGACTCAGAACACCTTACAGGAGATATATAAACAAAATGTAACAGGGTTTAATAGAAATGCAGTGTATGTGAAAAATACCTACCAGTCGTTTGTTGGAACACACTTACTGTATTCACTCTTTATTGCTGCCAATTTTCAAATGATAGAACAATGGTAAAATCATCAAAATTATGAAATAATGCACATGGGTGTATGGAAATTAATAAAGTCAGGCCGTTAGATATTGTTTAAAATAAGTGTTTGGTTTTGTTTTCACATCCCAAATTTGTGCACATCTAAATTTAGCTGTTGTTAAATTGTATTATGCATTTCACCATTTATATTGGCCATATTGCTCTCTAAATATCGGCATCGGCCATTGAAAAACCTGTAGCGATCGATAAGAAATTATGCATAATAACAATATACACACATAATCTGAGATTACTGTTTTGGACACTTCTACGTTAACAATAACTATATTTCAGTTTTGTAACAAAATATTTTACAGACGGATTCTACTTGCATCAAAATGTTATAATATTATGAGAGACCTTTTGACTCGCTTTGAGAATTAAAACAAAAGTGACACTCAATCTGTTTCCAAAATATGTTATCATTACCCATCGATATAGTAACAGACTCACTCCCATAAACTTACCTTGTTCCCTGGGTTCTATTTGGTTCTCCATCGCTCTTTGACTTTCAAACGTGTATTTTCAAAAATGCGAGTTACTTTGTTTCTTCCTAAATTTAAACGCTTCAAAAAAGTGGCGCGCTACTTAATCATACACGGAAGCTCAAAACCAAAACAAACCGCTCTTGCGCATCAACACTGCGCGCTTTTTGCGCAGCCCGATAATCTGAGGCGGTTCTAGAGGAGGGGCCCGGGGGAGCCCGATGCTGGTCTGATAAAACAATTGTAAACAACGGAGAACGTAGCAACTAGCGAAAATTCAGTGAAGACAGCCCCTTACAAATTTGAGTTGAATGCTTTACTATCACCCCACACTGTGTGAGGATGTACATTATTTGAGATATAAGTGTTGAGCCGAGTTTGACTAACGCGCTAAAGCTAGCGTCGGCGTCAACACATTGCATGCACTTGAAACGTCACTTCCGTCAGCTGTGAAACGGCGAATGCTTCTGCATAGTAAAAAACGCGTTCAAAGGCAGAAATGTGAAGCTTATAATTTTATAAAAGCACATATTAATTTTTATGTTAAAACTCATGTATTTTTTAGCAGTACAGTTGTTTAAATAGACATTTTTACAGTCATTTTAAAGTTTTAGGGTTTGTTGACATTGCATTGTCATGGCAACGAAGATGAAAAACTGGCTATAACTTTACACAGAAAAGGTTAGTAATCGATTTTATCACACTAAAATCATGTTTACATGCATATCCTTTATCTTGTGGTTATTCTTTTGAGTATGTTAATGCTCAAAAATTGGCTCCATTCACTTCCATTGTAAGTGCCTCACTGTGACCGTGATTTTTGCTTCTTTTTTATTTGTTTTTTAAGAAAACGAGAGACAAATCAATATACATTTTTGTGGTAATCAACATTATGCCACAAATGCTGTCGATTAAGCTTAACTTGTATTGAACCTGGAACATTCCTTTAAACTTGCAGAATTAGTGTTTTTTTCCCCTCTTGTTAGGGTGGCCTGAAAGCACAGAGGTTTTCAAACAGTGGTGATGGTCACCGGACAGCTGGCCGTCATCTTTATGGGCGTACAACAGGCTGGTGGTCGGTCTGATGCCTGGATTAAAGTCAGAGATGGTGGCTGCATCTCTAGGATTGTGTATGTTCAATTTAAAGTCAACATGAAAGCAAAATTGACCCTTTTCACAGCCTGTGACGCATTTCTGCCCTATTTACAGTAGCAGCATAAATCTAGCAAAATGTAATATATTTTGAATTTAATTATTTATTTATATATTTTAATAATTTAGTGTGAATTTAGAACATTCTTCTATGTTATATTAGCCTGGCATTAATTAATAAAAAATAAAAATATATAAAAACTATTAGTCACATGTGTAAGTTGAGGCGTGTGTTTTCCATTATGATGGGAGGGGAAGTTATTTTAACTGCTAGGTATGCTTAAATACACACTGCAAATGTATTTTCTTCAAGGTGTGCATCATTGGCAGTCGATTGTATTTATTCATGTAATGTCATTTTTCGACTTTGTTGAAACAACGCTTTCAAGGCTTGTATCAAAGTGGCCGATGCATGTGATGATTGCAGCAAATGGAGCTTTGTTATTGGCAACCAAAACTAATGGCCTGCTTGAGCACTAGTTTGAACACAGACCTTTTGTTTTGTTAAGTGTAAAATTAAATGGAAATGGATTGTAAGCTTTAGCTATATTGGTGTGTAAACCTGAATATAAATGCCTCCATAAATATAAATAGCTGCATATTCAACTTAAACAGAATCATCTGAAATCTCAGGATTTTGATGCAGGACTAACTCTCCAATTAATGATTATTTACATTTTTCAAAGCAGTTATTAAATCAGGTCTTCCCACATTTGACCAGCAGATGTCGCCAGTGAGTTTCGTGGCGCGCTACTGCGTTTACATGCACATTCTCACACCGATTATGCTTAAAGGGATGGTTCTCCCAAAAATGAAACTCCTCTCATCATTTACTGACCCTCATGCCATCCCAGATGTGTATGACTTTCATTCTTCTGCAGAACACAAATTATTTTTAGAAGTCATTTCAGCTCTGTAGCTGAATGCAAGAGAATGGGGTCCAAAACGTTGAAGCATCAAAAAGCACAT
The DNA here is from genome assembly GCF_025860055.1 of Xyrauchen texanus. Taxonomy (NCBI): domain Eukaryota; kingdom Metazoa; phylum Chordata; class Actinopteri; order Cypriniformes; family Catostomidae; genus Xyrauchen; species Xyrauchen texanus. The sequence continues at coordinate 3,363,973 of NC_068297.1, forward strand.
AAAGTCAGCATAAAATTAATACTTATACGACTCCAGTGGTTAAATCCATGTCTTCAATAGCGATGTGATGGCATGGGCAGGAAACAGATTAATATTTAAAGCCTTTTCATCAAAAAAACAGATTGTGGTTGGCTCAGATAACGATTATCCTCATCGAAAGTGAACCTGTTAGTGCAGTCGGGTCGTACTGACTTTTACCTTGTGTAGTTTCCTTCATGGTTTTTGAGGATGTGGGCATGTTCATGTTTTATGCCCATATAAAAGTACATAATGCTCTTGAAAATGAACCCCATGGGGCAATTGCTGAATAAATAAGGCTAAATTACTGAAATGGAAAAGTAATTTCTCACACTAGTGTCTGCCTAATTTGACTAGAGTCTAAGTGACTGATACATTTTTCCAAAAATACTTGGAGTTTGATTGGACACATGGCCTTTGATGTCAACTAAATATATATGAATGCTCCCAGCCACTAAGAATGTTACCCTGTCGTGGCTAATCCCTGAGACCTCCATGGCTCCGCCATCTGAGCCACTCCCTCCTGAACCCTGTCAATTGGCCACAGCCCAGAACTCTGTGGCTGCCTCCCAGACCTCCTGTCCCTGCCCTGTAGTCACCCCCCCAAACCTCCCCCCTTCCTGGAGCTACTTCTCTGGCCATTGTCACAACCCTGGTCTCCTGCTCCATGCCCTGTCTTGCCAGGCCATGCCTCACCAAGCCCACCACCTGGTTTCCAGTGCCCTCTGGCCCCCGTGGTCTCTAGACCTTTCTGGTCCCCTGGTTTCCCTGCCACACATTCCATGTCTGCCCCAAGGTCCAGGTCCACCACTGCCTCCAGATCCACCCTGGGTGATAGCTCACATTTAAATATGTTTTTGTTCATGTCTTATTTTTAAGTTAGTTTACCTCCTGTTTTGGATCATGTGTGTTAGTCATGTGGTTTCCTGTTTCTCTCATGTTTTATATGTCTTGTTTTTTCTTGTCATGTTTGTCTTGTTATCTTGTTCATCAGTTCAGTTCTGTCATTGGTCCCTGTGTTTGTTTAGTTTTGTCATTGGTGGGTTTTGTTATCTTGTCTATGTATTGAAACCCTCATGTTTGCCCTTTTGTTCGTTTGTCGGGCAGTGGTGGCTCAGTGGTTGAGGCTCAGGGTTACTGACCAGAAGGTTGGGGGTTCAAGCCCCAGCACCACCAAGATGCCACTGTTGGGCCCTTGAGCAAGGCGCTTAACTCCAGGTTGCTCCGGGGGGATTGTCCCTGTAATAAGTGCACTGTAAGTCGCTTTGGATAAAAAGCGTCTGCCAAATGCATAAATGTAAATGTAAATGTCGAGTATTGTGATTTGTGTTATCCGGTAATGTTATGCCAGTCTTTTTGCATTGGATAAGTCATAGTCTGTTCCAGATTGGTTTAGGGTTTGTTTCTTTCATGCTCTGCCTGCCGCAACGTTACATATATTAGAGAAGACAATTTAATAATACTTTTCGTAATATGTCTTTTGTTTAAAAAAATAAATACAATTTGCTTATTTCCAGGTTCAAATTAGATTTTGAAACCCACATTTTCAGTATTTCAAACTTGTGAAACACACTCTGTATGTAATGACCAGAAAAATGATATAATGGGCCCTTCATATTATCTTTGTAAAATTGAATTTGCCTTGTAAAATAGATGTTATGACGTTAAAATTTGCATGAATGACATTGCAGTAAACCGAAGACAAGAATCTGTTTGTACCAAAATATCATCATATACAGTTTATTACTAATCAAACACATATTGTTTATTGTACATCATCATAGAATGGTCATAAAGTGTCACTGAGTCACAAGCAGGGTTGGGATGGTTTTGAAACTTATTCCACTACATTTACAGATTACATGCTGTCAAACGTACTTCTCTGTCTGCTCATATGAATGTAACGCATCATAAGAAATTCACCGCTGTTCAAATGCACTTTGAATCACATCATTTATATGTATAAATGTTTTCCTTCTAAAAGGACTAAATATTAAATGAAGCAAATGACAATAAAATGCAAAGTAATCTCTTCAGTAATCAAAATACCTTTTGAATGTAACTGTATTCTAATGACCAATGATTTAAACTGTAACTGTAGTGGAATGCAGTTACTTATATTTTGTATTTTAAATACATAATCCTGTTACATGTATTACGTTAATCCCCAACCCTGGTCACAAGGCAGTAATGTAGGGTTCATTTCCTGAAAAATCATGAAGGGATTCAAAGCATGATGCAAATACAGCTTTGAGCACATTTATTTTTAAAGCTGATTGTATCTGGTACTTTTTGCAATACATGAATGGATCTACAGTTTACAGAGTCTGTTTCCTTGAAGACTGTTTCCAGAACAACAGCATTGTAATACTGATATTCAAACTAGCATCTGACAGAAGATTTATCATCCTCGCAGTGCATTATAAATGTTAGTTTTATAGAATTGCCTCACACTCTTGTTGTGTAATCTTGCAGTAAGGCCTTGTGGTTGAGCCCTTTATTTGCATTCTCTCTGTAAACTACAACAAATATACTCTGTCTCTCTCTATCATATTGGTTAAAGGGATAATAATAGTTACAATTCTGTTTTCATTAATTCTCCACCTTGTAACTTTCTAAACAGATGATGCAGGATAGAATATAAGATATAATAATACATCTCTGTTGTTCAATGCGTTGCGATATTGGGCCATCATCCATTAAGATGTCTTTATAGATCGCAATAGCAAAACACTTCTCTTCAACTTCCTTGTGTCCAAAGAACCGGCCAAGCACCAAGGTAGAAAACAAGACCTGCAAGAGAGTTTTTTCAAATGACTGGATTAGAGCACAGCAATATGGCCATGAGGAGCAAATATAGCTTGTAAGCAAAATAAATGCAAATAATAAAGTTTATACTAGAGACACGCTAAGATAAGCAATGTAATGTGGGGTTTGCAGTGCAAAAATGTTTATATCTAAATGTACATTCAAGTAGCTACACATAGAGCGTATTTATATGCACATATTACACTGATAACTGTCAAAAATGAACTTCGACAAAACATTACAATACGTGAGAAACCTGTGTTTACATGAAATTAGAAATCATCAGATTATTCTCTGCGTTTGATGTCAAAACATGAACAGACATGTGCATAACACTTGCACACATTGGATAAGCCGGTGAGAACAGCGGTAAAAGTGTTTACAGGTAAAATCGGGAAATAGGCAATAATCGACCAATGTTGATCAGTATATGCTTAAAATGTTTATGACCTTATCTCAATAAAGTAACGTTTTTTTAAGGCATTTACATGACCACACATGCGTAGTCTGCTTTTAAAGCATAATTTGTGTAAGAAAATGCATGCAAACATATTCAAAAATGAAGACTGATTTCACATTGCAATCAGAAACAGTAGGTTGAATTTTCTTTAGCTGAAATCGGTCTTTGCTTATTGAAATTTGAAACACTGCCTCTAGTGGCCAATCATGTTCACTTATCAAAGTTTTTGGGTTTATTGACTATCCAAGCATACTGATCACTGATCAGATTCATCAGAATCAGAATGAGCTTTATTGGAATTTGTCTTGGTGACAAAAGCTTCCAGTTACAAACAAAAAAAAGAAAAGAAAAAGAAAATAGAGTAAAGACAAAAAGTGAATAGAAAATAAATGATATATAGAAATACACAATAAGACAAGACAATCAGTCAACTGATCACAATGCATAGTTAGATAAATTATTATTAACTTCTAAAACTATAGAGTTCTCATCAAAAAAATCCTCCATGTGCAGCAATGACAGCTTTGCAGGTCTTTGGCATTCTAGCTGTAATTTTATCCAGATACTCAGGTGACATTTCACCCCACGCTTCCTGTAACACTTGCCATAGATGTGGCTGTCTTGTCGGGCACTTCTCATGCACCCTTTGTCCGCTGGGGACAGTGTTTCCAATTTCAGTAAGCACAGACTAATTTTAGCCAGGGACTAAAACCGTTCCGGAGTGCAAAAATGGAGGCAAGTGGCTTATTTTGGGCTTGTTTTTCTCGTGAGATCTGGCAACACTGCAATTGGTATTTCACCCATACCTTAGTGTAGAGAACTGTCAATTAAAAAAGAACATTATTAACCGTTCTTTTATTTTGTTCTAACCTGTTACCATTTAGAAGGGAGGCTGCGGATCTTTTGAACCGTAATGATAAAAGTATAGTTTTTGCTCAGAACAAACCGTAATGGAAAAACATTTCGTTTTTAGTCCCTGATTTTAACTAAAGAAAAGTGAACTTGCTGATTTTACTGTGAGATCAGTCTGGATATTTTGCTCTCTAGATGTGGAGTCAGGTCCCTCCCGGAGGTTTGGGTTAGGGTGTATGGTTAATAAAATATAAACTCCTGTTGACAGTATTACATCATTGGCAACTAAAAACACAACTTGCTTTTGGCACCACTCTGTGAACATTTCACCCAGAAACCGGAGGTCACATGCACCCATATACCATGTATATATAGCTTATATATACCGATCAACCACAAAATCTTTTGGCCACAGAACTGCCACTCACTGGATCTTTTTTGTTTTTGGCATCATTCTGAGTAAATTCTAGAGACTGTTGTGCATGAAAATCCCAGGAGATCAGCAGTTACAGAAATACTCAAACCAGCCCGTCTAGCACCAACAATCATCCATACGATTATCTAATCAGCCAATCGTGTGGCAGCAGTGCAGGGCATCAAATCATGATGGTGCCCCTTGTCCGGAGTTTGGACGCGTGGCTATTGCTTTCCAACCCTTCGTGCTGGTTGGCCAGAACCATCCGACTTGGCAATGCGATTCAATTCGCCAGGCGACTGCCCCAGTTCCACGACGTTCACTTCACGTCAGTGAAGGGTGAAAATGCCGCCATCCTACGTGTGGATATTGTTGTTCCTCTGCAGAAGGGCGCGATAGAGCCTGTCCCTCCAGCCGAGGTGAGGCAAGGGTTTTACAGCCCGTAATTAATCGCTCCGAAGAAGGATGGTTGGTTGCGGCCAATCCTGTAACTCTGAGTTCTGAACCGAGCCTTGCACAGATGCAGAAGCACATTTTGACGTGCATCCGGTATCAAGATTGGTTTGTGGAGGTAGACCTGATGGACGCGTACTTTCACGTCTCGATTTTACCTCGACACAGACCCTTCCTACGGTTCGCATTCGATGGTCGGTCGTATCAGTACAAGGTCCTCCCCTTCTGCCTGTCCCTGTCCCCTCGCATCTTCACGAAGTTCGCAGAGGCAGCCCTTGCCCCGTTAAGGGAAGTTAAGGGAATTGCCTTGATGACTGACTGATTATAGTGCACTCTCGAGAGTTACTGTGTGCACATAGGGATCTGGTGCTCATGCCCCTCAGCCATGTAGGGCTTCGGGTCAACTGGGAAAAGAGCAAGCTCTCCCCGGTTCAGAGCATTTATTTTCTCGGCATGGAGTTGGACTCAGTCTCAATGTTAGCATGCCTCACAAGCGAGTGTGCAGTCGGTGATGACTTGCCTGAACTTATCCAGGTGGAGAACAGGTGTCCCACTGAAATACTTTCAGAGGCTCCTGGGGCATATGGCATACTCAGCGGTGGCCACGCCACTTGAGTTGATACATATGAGACCGCTACAGCACTGGCTTCAGACTCGAGTCCCGAGGTTTGTATGGCACAGTGGCACAAGTCACCCTCGTGGCGCCGCATTGGCACACCCAGACTTGGTTCTCGTACCTCACGCTCCTCGCGACAGCACCTCCCTGGTATGTTCCCCTGAGGAAGGATCTTCTTTCTCAGGGACGGGGCACCATCTGGCACCCACGCCAAGACCTCTGGAATCTCCATGTCTGGTCCCTGGATGGGATGCGGAAGACTTAAGTGGTCTACCCCTCGCAGTGGTAAACATGATCGATCGGGCCAGGGCTCCTTCTACAATGCAGCTGTATATTGTATAAGGTGTTTGTTGCTGCTTTATAGGTGCACCACGATGCAGTAGACGGTAAGTTTTTAGGGAAACACGACTTGATCATCAAGTTCCTGAGAGGCACGAGGAGGTTGAATCCTCCTAGGCCATACCTCTTCCCTCATGGGACCTCTCCTTGGTCCTCTCGGCCTTTGGAGAGCCCCGTTCATATATATATATATATATATATATTTACAGGTGCATGTAAAAAAAAGTTAGATCGTGGAAAAGTAAATTTAATTCAAAAAGTGGAACTTTTCTAGATTCATTACACATAAAAGTGAAATAATTCAAGCCTTTTTCTGCTGTAATCTTGATGATTATAGCTTCCAGCTCCAGTATCTCAAAATATTAGAATAAAGAATTTATAATACAGAAATGTCGACCTTCTGAAAAGTATGTTCATTTATTCACTAAATACTTGGTCAGGGCTCCTTTTGCACTAATTACTGCATCAATGCGGTGTGGCATGGAGCCTATCAGCCTGTGGCAATGCTGAGGTGTTATGGAAGCCCGGGTTGCTTTGATAGCGGCCTTCAGGTCGTCTGTATTGTTGGGTTGGGTGTCTCTCATTTTCCTCTTGACAATACTCCATAGATTCTCTATTGGGTTCAGGTGAGGCGAGTTGGCTGGGCAATCAAGCACAGTAATACCATGGTCAGCAAACCAGTTACTAGTAGTTTTGGCACTGTGGGCAGGTGCCAAGTCCTACTGGAAAAGGATATCAGAATCTCCATAAAGCTTGTCAGCAGATGGAAGCATGAAGTGCTCTAAAATCTCCTGGTAGACGGCTGCATTGACTCTCGACTTGAGAAAACACAGTGGACCAACAGCAGCAGATGACATGGCACCCCAAATCATCACTGACTGGAAACTTCACACTTGGATTCTGTGCCTCTCCACTCTTCCTCCAGACTCTGGGACCTTGACTTCCAAATTAAATGCAAAATGTACTTTCATCTGAAAAGAGGACTTTGGACCACTAAGCAATAATTATTTGCAGTAGTTTGTGCAAAAAAAGTGCCCCAACCAAGTATTTAGTGCATAAATTAACATACTTTTCAGAAGGTCGAAATTTCTGTATTATACATTTATTTCTTTATTCTAATATTTTGAGATACTGGATTTTTGATTTCCATGAGCTGTATGCCGTAATCATCAAGATTACAACAAAAAAAAGGCTTGAAATATTTCACTTTATGTGTAATGAATCTAGAATATATAAGTTCCAATTTTTGACTTAAATGACAGAAACAACTTTTTCGCGATATTCTACGTTTTTGAGATGCACCTGTATGTATATATATATATATATATATAGGTCCCTGAATTAGCTAAGGGTCTAAAAATGTTGAAAAACTTTTGCTCCACATGTGATAAGTCATCTTTCCTTTGTTTTATTATTTTGGATGAATTAACTAAAGAAATATTGTTAAATGTAAACCTTTTGGGAAAAAACGTCTTTACTGATGTATACTGTGTATTTCTCTAAATATGGGATCCATTTTGCTACAGTGAAAGCTTTTGTTTCTAACACAATTTGAATTATGTCAGTATGAGACTTTGGAGTTGATTAACATGTGACCTGTATAATGCAAATCAGGAAAGTTATTGTGGAAATTCTTTGACTAGGATATCATTCTGGACCTATCGACTGACTGTGCAGCCTCTCCATATTTTCTTTACATTACATTCATAACTTTAATTCAGTGATCACTCAATTCAAATATCAAACACATTGCATACATGGGACAATAATACTATAAGGAATTGTAAAGCGTAGAGGTAAGTTTACTTCTAAACTTCTGATGAGTTCTAAAGTTCTTGCAAATCTGTGTTGTATGTATATGGAAAGTTTAACAGATCAACAAACATTAATGTGTTAGCCCGGTTAGGAATGACGAACTGTGAATGTAAATAAATATTGTTGTGGTCAATGTGTTATTGTCCAGTGTATGTAACTGCAAAGAGGGCATATTGTTTCACATGAATAACTGCACTATCTCCATGCACAGAAATTAACGGAAACAAAATGAAATGGTCTAAAGGCATTATTCTTCTTTTTCTGGGATTGCTTATTAAGGTTGGTTGATATTTCACTAAATATTTAAATAGTTGTTCCATTGTAAAGAGTGGCAACAAAAAGTATTTGGGCACTTTTGGAAATTCTCAGAACTAACTATTTGTCTTAATTTTGATCAGTTTAGGTTCTAAATGTTTTTATTATTTGAAAAAAATTTTTTTTTTTGTTAAATACTTTGCTTGAAAATTGTGTTTGTGCTATATATAATTTAAATAAATGGCATTAGTTCGATATTTTGTTATATAATACAATGGCATTCATACTGTACATTTTTATTTGTGTCCAGATACTTTGTGGGGTCACAAAGTAATTAGGCTAATATGCACAAGATTTATATAAAGTAAACTATAGAACATCTAACAGTGACTGGATGACTTTGTGTGCCATTGTTTGATAGGTTTCTGTGGCAGGTAGTATATATTTCTTCTTCAACATCTACAATAATCGTTTGCATGAATAACAAAATGCCATTTGTTGTTTATACTTTAAATCAGATTGAATAATCTCACAATTTTTTATACCAGAAAAATCAACACAGGTTTACTTGTTTGAGCTTGAAGCAGACTCATCAATATATGAGAACATAAAAAAACATCTTGAAGGCTTCAATAGTTCTGGAAACGCGAGTTTATCAACTGTCACCATTACAACAAGTAAAAAAAAAATGTGTTTTGTAAAAAATATTTTTTTTTATCATGCAAATTAAATAAATGTGTCTAAGGAAAACATCTCATACACCATCTAAATTAAAATATAATATAAAAAATTATAAATGATGTTTAAATCTATACATCTTGACAAGCACTGCATTCATTTACATTGTTAAAGCATAATAGCTTGTTTTGTGAGAACAGATAAAATCTCTAATGTACTTATTTATAGATTGTATTGAAAGTAGTGATGGAAAGAAAAAGAATTGCGCTTGCCAGGATGGATACACATGGTCTTCGGACATTTGCAAAAACTACAAGTGCTGCAACAACGATAATTGCATTCTTAATAATGTAGATGCCGCTGTGTGTCTGTCTGACAAAAGAGGTAGAGTATTGTTTGCAGTGTTGGGTGCAATACCATTTGTAAATCAAGTAGTTACATTAGTCTAATTACTGTACTTTTTTAGGTAAAAAGTAATGTACCAGATTTCTTTATTTTTGTAGTCAGATTACACTTACTGACATTCAGTTATGTAAAAAATATATCACTTGAGTTACACATATTAGCCTACTAAAATAATATTATTTTCTGTACATGGAATGCATTTAAACGCAAATCTATTTGATTTCCTGTGACAAAGTGTCAATGTGAGTGCAAGAAAAGTGTCAGTAGGGGGTTTAAAAAGTAAAGTAATAAGTAATGTGAGAACTACCCCATGAAGTAACAATAATGTAATGTAATGCCAATTTTAGAGAAGTAATTAGTAGTGGATTACTTTTGTTTAGTTTAGTGCACATGATTGCCCCCTAAACCCACACCTTTGTTTTCTCCAGTAAGCATCAATGGATCAACCATTATGACAAGATATTCCTACCAAGAATTTTTTGAAATTAACAACGACAAAACTGAATTGTACCAAAATAAAATCAAGAGCATATCTGATGAGGTATGTATTAATGAAAATCAACCAAATCACTTCATTTGCAAATGCACTCTTCTCCTGGGTATGATTACTCAAGCACATGACTTCAGAAATATTGTCTATGTTTGGAATAACATACTAAAATACTATTCTTACCTGCAGTAAACACTATTGTAGCAACCCATCCCTACACACACACACACACACACACACTTCATTACACCATGCAAACATCACTCGCAATAACATATTACTGTTTTGATGGGGAGAGGGGTGCCTTAGAGATGAGAAAGTAAGAGCGGGGCGTAGGACATTGAGAGTGGGGTAGAGATGCCGTACCTGTTTTTTTGTGTTCCGGGCCGGCACTCCTTCCAACCCATGTTATTGTTTGATGCTTGCATTCAGAATAAACTTTCATAAAAGCAAGTTAATCCTATCGTCTGCCTCTTGCCTGAACGCACACATCAGTAATATATAGTAGATGCTACAGTATGTGTAGTAGGCTGCACTTTGGAGATGTTGAATGCAGAATTACTGGCTCAGTTTCCATTCACATTCATTGGATATTTGTTCTATACCATGAAATGGGATGGTTTCTAAGGCAGGCTGTTATTCTGTCCAACGTGTTCTTTTTTTGTTCCATGGACGAAATTAAGCCAGGTTGGTTTAGAACCACATGAGAGTGAGTCCTGTACATTGTAACTAGTATTCCTTTCAGAACACAGCCATTTGCACTGTTTGTTTGTTTGTTTGTTTGTACATGCCTCACAAGTGTTTTCCAATGTCTTCTAGCTCATAACTAGTTTCAGCAGGTTGCCATGTTTTTACTCGCTGGTTATCACGGGTGTCAGGTAATAACGACCATAAAAACTACAAACTGGCAACTAATATTTCTGGGGTTTGCATACATACTGAGATGTTTTTTTTCTTCTTCTTTTTTATTGACAGGAAGGGCAGTGTGATTGTAGACTATGTGGTGCAATTGCTTGGTCCACTTGATAATATCACTCAGCTTCAGATTATAGCCGACACCCTCAATGGATCTACCATTGTAACACAAGGTAACTTTTACTCTATGGCATGCTCATCCATAAAAATGTGGTTTACATGATATAACATGCAAATAACAGCAAGGAAAATCCCCCTATGAAGATAGTTCAAAGACATTATGCATCCTGCATATTTGTACGAGTAACGTATTGATTAGACATTACATAAAGTGGCTTTGGAAGTCAATATATCATTTTGTTTTATTTACGTACTTGTCATTAAACATCACTAGCTTACAGACCTCAGCAATCCATATAGCAATCATGTTCTGGTGGAGGTACAGTTGACTTAAGGGCCAGTGTGATCGTTTCAAATAAAGGCAAAAAATGGAAAATACAGAAAATATTGTACTAAATGAATGTGTTAAACGGCCCTATTTTATTCACAGCTGCATTTCATGTAAAGTGTAGTAGAAGTTGTATAGAATCGCACACTTACAGCCTTTTTCTTGTTATTCACAGGACTCGTAACTCTCCGTGTAATTCAGGATCAACCCATTGCTTTTAACTCAATTGCAACTATAAATTGTGAGACTCAACAGGACCTGGGATCTGTAAAGTGGCTCTTGACAGATGCACAGAATAAAACAAAAGAAATTACAAATGGAACAGAGGCTTCCTTGACTAAGGCAAATTATTTGACTGACAGTCTAAATCTAATAAACATTTCAGGAATTTGGAAAGGTACTGAAGAGTATTTTCCACCTATCCTTAAAATGATATAGAAAATGAAATTTCTTTCATTATTTACTCACCCTCATGCCATCCCAGAGGTGTATGAATTTCTTTCTTCAGCAGAAAACAAATTAAGAATTTTTAAATGTATCTCAGCTCTGTAGGTCCTTACAATGCAAGTGAATAGGTGCCAAAATGTATATGCTCCATAAAGTACATAAAGGCAGCATAAACGTCATCCATATGGCTCCAGTATTTTAATCCATACCCAAAAGTGATATGACAGGTGTGTGTGAGAAACAGATGAATATTTAAGTCATTTTTGCTAGAAATTCTTCTCCCTTCCCATTAGTTGGCGATATTCATGATGAATGTGAACCACCATAAACACTAGAAGAAGAATGTGAAATAGCAGATTAGTAGTAAAAAAGGACTTAAATATTGATCTGTTTCTTACCCACACCTATCATATCTCTTTTGAATATATCAGTTTAACCACTGGAATCTGATGGATTGTGTTTATGCTGACTTAAGTGATTTTTGGAACTTCAAAATGTTGGCACCCATTCACTTGCATTGTATGAAACAAAAGAGTTGAGATATTCTTCTAAAAATCTTTAGTTGTGTTCTGCAGAAGAAAGAAAGTCATACACAACTGGGATGACATCAGGATGAGTAAATGATGAGAGAATTTTCATTTTTGGGAGTACTGTCCCTTTAAATATTTAATTAAATAAAAAAAATCTGGGGTTCAGTACAAGTTAAGCTCAGTTGCTAACATTTCTGGCATCATTTTGATTACCACTAAAATTAATTTCGACTCGTCCCTCCATTTCTTTAAAAAAAACAAAAATCGAGATTACAGTTTGACATTTACAATGGTTGTGAATGTTGCCATTTTATTTGGAGGGTTTAAAAGCAGAATGTAAAGCTTATAATTTTATAAAAGCACTTCCATTAATTCTTCAAAATCTGGACACTAAAACTCATGTGTTATTTGAGCTGTAAAGTTGTTTAAATCGTAATTTTTTACAGACGTTTTAGGATTTGTTGACGTTACGTCGTCATGGCAACGGAGCTGTAAAATTACACAGAAAATGTCCGTAAGTGATTTTATCACATTAAAATCATGTTATCATGCATATTGTTTATATCTTGTGGCTAAACTTTTGAAACGGTGAGTATTTTAACAAACAAAAAAAAACAACTAATTTATTTAAAGAAAGGGCGAGTCGTAATTAATTTTTGTGGTAATCAATATTATGCTTCAAAATGGTGTCGATTGATCTTAACCTGTATTGAACCTGTAATATTCATTTAATTCAATATAATATATTATTAATTCTATCTGTCTGCTGATTGCAGGAACATTTCAATGTCAATATACAACAAACTCCATCCTACACACAGCAATTGGCCAGTTGGACATAGCACTATTGCCAGAAATACGTGGCATAAGTTATCCCCAATTTCCTGATTGTAGAAATACGAATGAAAAGACTAAGGTTATAATTGAGTGTGCAATCCCTATCAGCACAGAAAATTACAACGTTACATGGGAAATAGATGAACTCATAGCTGCATCGATGCAACCAGAAGGTAAGCATATCTCATACCATTATTTTGTACACAACATAATTTAATCTGTGTAACTGATGGACAAATGGATATATGGCAAACAATTGTCACGTTTTTGCTGTCTCAAGAGATCAAAGGCAGCTTTATCTCTCACACACTGGAAGCAATGGTAGATTGTCGAAAAGAAAAAGTGACGGTCTCATGTACATTCACGAACAACAGAGTCCAGACCAACCTATCCAGAGAAAAGACTGTGGAAGTCTTCATCATTACAAGTAAGTTTTGAATTAATATTTGATTTTATTTCATTTAACATCTGCAATCTCTAATTTATATTATGGATTTTATATCTCTCTGAAAGTAAAAGTATGTCACTGCCTTAAAAATGTCACTGACTCACCAGCAAAATCAACTAAGAGCCCCAAAAAATGTGTAGTTGTCATTATTTTCTCATTCTTATGTCATTCCAAACCTGTAAGACTTTTTATCTTCCGTGGAACACAAAAGGTGTATTCATGAAGAATCCTCCTTGGCACCCTTGAGAGAAGTTGCAATGCCTGATTTGTGAATGAATCATTCTTTTGTGTTGAATCTTTTCAGTGAATCATTTGATCCAGTTCACAAAACCTGTCTGAATGATTGGTTCATCCCAATGAACTCAGTGAACCAGTCACAGTGGTTACTTGCTTAGTGGATGTAAATAATGACTTAAATTTCTATATGAATATTATATAGTGCACAAGTCGTATGAGCCTCTACTTTAACCGCTTCGCAAGTGAGTTCTTACAAACAGCAAAATGCCGATCACACTGATTTGATTGAACATGCAAAGAGGTTAATAATGTTTTTTTACTGTCAGTTTTGAGCTTGCCGTTCTCAGTTCTCATTCACATTTATTAAAGGAATATTCTGATGTCAATACAAGTTAAGCTCAATGTAAGGGGGTTACGATGGGCAAGGAGGACGAGAACCGGCTTGTCAATATAAATAATAATTTAATGAAAACTTAAACCAAAACACACAAACATAAACACACAATTACATGCCCGTAATTGTCTCTCTCTCGAACCGTCGTCACCGGCCGCCTTTATCCCTCGCGCGCCCCATCAGGCCGATTGGGGACCGGGCGTGCGACATTCTAGCCCAGACATTATTTTTTTTGTGGTAATCAACATTATGCCACAAATGCTGTCGATTGAGCTTAACTTGTTTACCATGCAAGAAAGTAAGTCATACAGGTGTGGAAATACATGAGAATCATTTTCATTTTTGGTTACCTGTTGCTACATCTAAAAGCGTACCACATGACAACAATATCAACACATGCATAGTCTGCACTTATATAGCACCTTTTTAAGCTTAGTGGTATTCATAGCACTTTACACTGTGACTCATTCACACATTCACACACCAATGACGGCAGAGCTGCCATGCAAGGCGCTAGCCTGCCATTGGGAGCAACTTGGGGTTCAGTGTCTTGCCCAAGGACACTTCGGCACGTGGACTGGGACTCAAAATGCCAACTTTACAATTAGTGGACAACCCGCTCTACCAACTGAGCCACAGCCACCCCATACTATTAGAATGGAGTCCAATCAGACAAAGCATGAAAGTGAACTGGACAGATTTATAAAGTTAAAATGAGAAGGTTTTTTTGCTTTAATCATGTAAACTCATTTTAACTTTGAGGGGAAATATCATTGATAGTGGCAAGTAGCTGCAATGCATTACTATTATTTCAGTTCTCCAAACGGATACATGTTTAAATGTAAAATGTGCATTTGTATTTTGGTAAATTTATTTCACTCTTTCATACAGAAACCTCAAAAGTCTGTGAAGCTGACAATGACTGGCCAGTCGCAAAACAAAATTACACAGCCATTAAGTATTGTGAAGGCTTTAGTGTTGGTGAAAGACAGAGAGAATGCAAAGAGACGTGGAAAGATGAAATTTCTAAATGTGTGAATCAGGACTTGCATTCTATTCAGACTAATGTAAAGGTATTATTCTTTTGCATTAATTTACCTATTTCTCACTGCTGGCCAGATGAACTTACAGTAGTACTAACCTCCTGCTCTCTCACTTAAATAATAACAGGAATTAGAAAAAGGAATTGGGATACTTGAGAATGAAGCACACAAAATTTTCAACAATTTACACAAAACAACCACCACTAACGATTTCACCTCCTTTGCCAATATTAATGCATCTGTTAATATTTTTGACGTCATGAATAAGGTATCTCAACAACAGCAACATCAATGGAACGACTCTGTCATGTCTGTAAGTATGTTTGTCTCTCTAGTACTGTATCTCTAAAACTTTAAAGGGATAGCGCACACAAAAATGAACATTTTAATTTACTCACCCTCATGTCATCCCAGATGTGTTTGAGTTTCTTTATTCAGCAGAACACAAAGGAAGATTTTTAGAAGAATATTTCAGCTCTGTTGGTCCATACAATGCAAGTGATTGGACACTAAATCTTTGAAGCTCCAAAAAGCCTATAAAGGTAGTATAAAAGCAATCTATACGATTCCAGTGGTTTATTCCATGTGCTCTGAAGCAATCCAATCGATTTTGGGTGAGAATAGACCAAAATATATTTCCTTTTTCACTATAATTCTTGACAGCAGTCTCCTTGGCGATCATGACTTCAAAATCGTTTAGGAAGTGTAATCAAGCTTAAAATCATGAACGTGCCAAGAAACTGGAATGGCAAGATGTAGTCAAGTCAAGTCATTTTTATTGGTATAGCGATTTTTCACAACACACATTGCATGAAACAGCTTTACAGAAAATGAAGCTGTAACTCATCATAGTGCGGTTTGATAAAAAAATGACAACTTATAAACGCTGTTATACTGTATCTGTTTAAAGCTTTTTTTTATTATCGTATTGCACTTTACACAATAGATGTCGTTTCAAAGCAGTTGTACAGGAAATGATGCTATAACAGAAAATAAAGGCAATAATGTCATCATTGTGCTATTTGATAAAAAGCATGATGGTTGATTGTGCCTTTACTAAATAATATTTGTATTTAGACCCTCAGTGAGCCAGCCAAAGGTGACTTTTGGCAAGGAGCAAAAACCTTGTAAGATATTAATATGATGATTTGTTTTTCAGCACAGAGCGTCAAAAGTATGCCAAAAGTGTTATTTATACATTATATGCTTGATTTAGTTGCTCTCTGCAATGCAGGCAACATGTCAAATACATTGTATGTACTTAAATTTAACAGGTTCACATACTTTGAATTTGTTTAATGATACAATCATTTATTAAATACTTTTGAATTCACAAATTGCAATGCTCACAATGCTTTAGTTTATTTATTAAATGTATGATTAACGTTTTGGCTTTGTACTCGCAAACACACCAAAGCAGAACTATAAATGCAAACCAACATTTTGGTCACTTCACGGAGCCTACGGTGTAGGTTTGATGCAGAAGCATAAATCAGCCTTTACACGTTGATCTGTTTTCACACAAACATGACTGAATTGCTTCATAAGACATTGATTTGATAACTTGAGTCGTATGGATTACTTTTACGCTGCCTTTTATGTGGTTTTTGGAGCTTCAACATTTTTATCACCATTCACTTGTATTGTATGGACCTACAGAGCTGAGATATTCTTCTAAAATTCTTCATTTGTGTTCTGCTGAAGACAGAAAGTCATACACATCTGGGATGGCATGAGGGTGAGTAAATGATGAGGGAATTTCCATTGTTGGGTGAACTATCCCTATAGTCTAGTGTAGGCTACTTTGCTGAACAGATTATTCGTCAAAATTTAAGTGTCTAATCTTTGTCAAGTATAACAAAAGTACAAAAATCAAACATGAAAATGTATTAAAATGCAAAATGACTAACAAGGCATACAGTAGACTGAATAGTAACAACAACATTTTATGAATTACATGGAATGAACACTGGACCAGATTTTGTAATAGTATTAAGAGTTTGATTGGATGCACAGCCTTTGACATCAATAACAAAAGATATGGAAAAGCATTTTGAAAAAGTTGATTAGCCTAATTATTTTGCAAGATTACATTTTTAGATTTTAGTTGCATTTTACTGTATGTGACCCAGTGTTTTTAATCATTTGATCATTGTTTTTACATTTCAGGATATTGTCAAGTCTGCAAGCAATCTTTTGAATGAAACAAAACCCTGGCAAGATCCTAACTATGATACAAACTTATCCATAAATTATCTACTGTCTTTTGAGAACACGATGCTTAACTCAAACCTGTCTGAATCTTTCTGTGCAAAACACATACAATTAACGTACTATAATACTAGCAACCCCGATTGCAAAATCTCCAACGCCAACGCCAACGTCACATCAAATCATACCATTATAGCAGCCGAATTCAGTAACCTGGCTCAAATCTTACCAATACCCTTTGAGAATAAAAGCAATTCATCAGATGCGCCCATCTTGTCAGTTACCATTGTAAATAACTCCAATAATATAGATGGGTTTGAGGCTAATCTCATGTTCAGTTATGCAGATCGAAGACTTCCAAACCATAAAATGTTTTGTGTTTTCTGGGATGCAACTCAGAACAATTGGTCTGAATCTGGGTGTTCATGGGGTGGTACAAGAAATCCAAATCTCTGCACATGTAATCATAACACTTCATTTACCATGCTGATGTCCAAATCTCCAGAGTCCCTTCCATATATGGACGAACTGACATATGTTGGCTTGGGAATTTCAATCGTTTCACTTGTTCTGTGTTTACTGATCGAGGTTTTGGTATGGAATACGGTTGTAAAATCGAACGTCTCCAATTTTCGGCATATAGCATTAGTCAACATTTCCATATGCTTGCTGCTCGCATATATTGGATTTTTGGCATCTGTCAAACCAACGGCAATCCTCTCAAATTGGTGTGTGATCCTCACATTTGTCAAACATTTTTGTTTCCTGTCCGTCTTTTTCTGGATGCTGTGCTTGAGTTTTGTGCTGCTTCACCAAATAATCTTTGTCTTTGAACAGCTACGGAAAAAGGTCTATTTGGTATTGTCTATCACTGTTGGTTATGTATGCCCATTGCTGTGTGCAGCAGCAACCTATATAAGCTTTGGGAATGGTAAGGAAGGTGAATACTATTTAAAGGAGACATGCTGGCTAACATACAAGGGTCCGTTCAAGGGATCCATGTTTGCCTTTGTGATTCCGGTTGGAACAATTGTGTTCATAAACATGTTCACTCTTTTTGTGGTGATCACCAAGTTAGTAACACCAACTGTATCAGATGCAAAGGCTATGGATGAAAAGGACGTTGCGAAAAGCATTATCAAGACAATAGTCTTCCTCTGCCCTGTCCTTGGGATCACATGGATATTTGGACTGTTTGTGCTCATGGTTGACCTAACAGATTATCCCTTAGCCTACATTGTGAATTATGCATTTACAGTGCTCAATTCACTACAGGTGAGTCAAGTGTCAATCCTACTGGTTTAATACAATATATACTGTATCTGTGTATTTACTTATTTTCAGTACATTCATGTATGTGCATTAAAAAGTCTCTTATCTTATTTCTTTGCAGGGCTTTTTCATATTGCTTACAAACTGTATTGGAGAGAAAAAGGTAATAATGTCCACTAAAATATATTTGGTCATATACCTAGTTATATTGACAATACTTAACAATAAGGTTGTATTCGTTAGCATTAGTTACCTACATTAGTTAACATGAACTAACAAGAAACAATACTCATACAGCATTTATTAATGTCAGTGAATAGAACCTTATAGTAAAGTATTACCATTATTGACTACAAGTACTGGGAATGTAGTCTGAAAATATGAATATGCTGCTTTCATTTGCATTGTTGTTGATGGGGTATTGAGAGTATTATTCAACTAGGGCTGGACGATATGGCCAAAATATATATCACAATATATTTCTTAATTTCGGTCGATAGAATATAATTACGATAATGATATGAACAATAATAAAAGCCTCAGAAAAACTGCCAAGAATGCCCACAATGGATGTCTGTACCTACAAACTTCTGAAAAATGTATTTGTCTGTAAGTCTATGAAACCTCCTCCAATAAAACTATATAATATTTAAGAAATAAATACTGTACAATTAATTATTGTTCACCTTTTATTTGCACTTAGCCTTCATACAAACAAGAAATGTCAAATAAACATAAAACTCTCACCTTTGTCAATATTAATATTTTTAACTTGAAACTATAACATAGGCTGATTATCTTTATAGATCGAAACAAAGGTTCTTCAGCTAGGATAACAATATTAAACCTACCCCATCTGCCCCCCTAAAAATATTATTAAAAACCACGCTGTGTATTGTAAACAATATAATGTTATATGCTTAATATAACTGTAAGTAGTAAAACAATACAAACGGGCCAAAAAAATTGTTTTTAGTTCAGAAATATTTTGAGTCCCCCCTCCCTCGAACCACAGTGGTTTGGTCCACTTCCCGCTTTCCACCTTTACGTCACCTACACGCGCAAGTCCGGTGGCGTTCGTATTGCTTCGTTGAACGCCAGCAAGTAGGCAGTGGCAAGGCTATTTTATTCACTTTAAGCATCGGATGGAGTGATTATTTTCACTTAAATACTCATGATGCTGAGTCATTAATAATTTAGTCATGACAAAAAATTATGATAACTAGTGCATTTTTTTCACGAGTCCGCTACGTTAGCGATTATAACTGATATTAGCCTAATATTGTAGATCTACCGTTTTATTGATTTTTTTTTATCGAGATACATATTGATATTGAATTATTGTCCAGCCCTATATTCACCCAATTTCTTATATCAAGATTGCAGTTTAAAAATATTAAGCTACTTGTCTGAGTTTAACACACAATTTTCATTTTTGACAGATTCGTGATGCACTTCTAAAGCGTTTCAAAGGCCAGGTTAGTATATAGAATCTCTACATTACAATTTATTACAATTTATTTTTAATTCAAAAAGTAGATATAATAAAATAGTGCTAATTTACTCATTAATTTGCTTTTTAGAAATCTGTGCATTCCAAAAGTGAAAGTTCAACAAAAGCAGGGTCCTCAGTATTGAAGGAATATTGATTGGACATTGGATTTTTAATTTTAAAGTAAGTAGCACTTTTGCGCTCCTGGGAATATTTTTATTAAGCACCTACTTATTTTGTTCTGATTATGTTATTTATTTATTTTTATCCCAAATCAGCATATGAAAGATTTAGCTGATGAATGCTGATGTACTGTGCCAAAGAAGAAGAGATGGAGCATGAGGAAAATTTGATTTTGCAAGTGTCTATGCCATATATGTGTAGTAGGCAGATTATTCTAGCTATTAACGAATGACATTTTGAATTTTTAACATTGAAAATCTATTTGTGATATTTTTGTTGAAACAGCAACACTTTTAATATATTACTTAATGTATCTACACATTTTTTTTTTTAATTAGTTTTGCTTTCTGAAAATGGAATTTAATGCTTGCATGTAAATTATATATGAATATAAATTGCCTACTTGGTATTACTAAAAACTGCTCTTAATTTGTAAGAGACAGCCTTAATTAAGTTTAAATATGTTGTTTTATGTAAACTAAAAATGTTTGGACTGTACATTACTGTATGATTTCTCTTCCAAAAAAATAGTGTCCATTATGTTATAATTTTGCTTTCATGCAATTGTTTTTTTGTTGTTGTTGTGGTATAATAAAATCTTCTCTTTAATTGCATTTTCCCTGCATTTTGTCCTCTTTTATTTCCTGTTCCCATTCTTCATCAGTATCATCAAAGGGTAGCCCATTTAATTTTACCATTTGACGGTAGTTTCTGCTCTCTTCCTCTGCCCTGAAAGTACAAAGAACACCACATTATTGAACATAATATAACCAGAGTTATTACTAAATACTATCATAACATAAAATACAACTATATTAGATTAAAACATACGTTTTCATTTTCAGTCCAGTACATTGATTATACAGAATACTTCACAAAACATCACAAAATACAAAAATAAACTTACTTTTCAAGAAAATGAACACACTCTTCATGTCCATAGATCTCAGCAATTCTCACAGGTTTATCACCGGAAGAGTCCTCCTTATCTATAGGGGCATGGAGAGAATGTAGCAGTCGCAGTACTGCTAGTCGTCCAGACTCCGCTGCAAAGTGTGCCGGCGTCCATCCATTATCCGTCCTCAAACATGCCCTCGCTCCGTTTTCAATCAGCATCCTAACCACCTCTGTTTGGCCTTAGACAAGATCAAACCGTCAGGCTTAGCGTTACACATGCAACATCCACGTCACATTTCACCCCAAAGTAAGGAAATACAAATTTCAAGTCGGAAATATTGAACATTTTTAAATTAAGCCTATTTTACAGTAGAGCAAAGACAAAGGTTTTGCATTATGATAATATAGGTGAAGATTATTATTTTTTTATATAATTTTCTGGTTAATTTCTCATTACCGCAAAGCATCCAGATTCAAAATTAGAAATATTAAATATAATACAAGCATTATATATATATATATATATATATATATATATATACACCCCTCACATTTGTGTAAATATTTGATTGTATCTTTTCATGTGACAACACTGAAGAAATGACACTTTGCTACAATGTAAAGTAGTGAGTGTACAGCTTGTATAACAGTGTAAATTTGCTGTCCCCTCAAAATAACTCAACACACAGCCATTAATGTCTAAACCGCTGGCAACAAAAGTGAGTACACCCCTAAGTGAAAATGTCCAAATTGGGCCCAAAGTGTCAATATTTGTAGTTCACCAGAGCTTCACAGGTTGCCACTGGAGTCCTCTTCCACTCCTCCATGACGACATCACAGAGCTGGTGGATGTTAGAGACCTTGTAGCTCCTCCACCTTCCGTTTGAGATCTTCCGTTTGAGGATACCCCACAGATGCTCAATAGGGTTTAGGTCTGGAGACATGCTTGGCAAGTCCATCACCTTCACCCTCAGCTTCTTTAGTAAGGTAGTGGTCATCTTGGAGGTGTGTTTGGGGTCGTTATCATGCTGGAATACTGCCCTGCGGCCCAGTCTCCGAAGGGAGGGGATCATGCTCTGCTTCAGACCATACGCCACAGTCAAGAATGGTGGTGGGAGGGTCATGGTCTGGGGCTGCATGAGTGCTGCCGGCACTGGGGAGCTACAGTTCATTGAGTGAACCATGAATGCCAACATGTACTGTCCACAGACACACTTGTCTTTGTACTCCTCACCTGGTTTCCGCCACACACGCTTGACATCATCTGAACCAAAAAAGTTTATCGTGGTCTCATCAGACCAGTTCCAGTAATCCATGTCCTTAGTCTGCTTGTCTTCAGCAAACTCTTTGTGGGATTTCTTTTGCATCATCTTTAGAAGAGGCTTCCTTCTGGGACGACAGCCATGTAGACCAATTTGATGCTGTGTGGTGTATGGTCTGAGCACTGACAGGCTGACCCCCGCAACCTCTGCAGCAATGCTGGCAGCACTCATACGTCTAATTCCCAAAGAAACCTCTGGATATGACGCTGAGCACGTGCACTCAACTTCTTTGGTCGACCATGGCGAGGCCTGTTCTGAGTGGAACCTGTCCTGTTAAACCGCTGTATGGTCTTGGCCACCGTGCTGCAGCTCAGTGTCAGGGTCTTGGCAATCTTCTTATAGCCTAGGCCATCTTTATGTAGAGCAACAATTATTTTTTCAGATCCTCAGAGAGTTCTTTGCCATGAGGTGCCATGTTGAACTTCCAGTGACCAGTATGAGGGAGTCTGAGAGTGATGACACCAAATTTAATTTGGACATTTTCACTTAAGAGTGTACTCACTTTTGTTGCCAGCGGTTTAGACATTAATGGCTGTGTGTTGAGTTATTTTGAGGGGACAGAAAATTTACACTGTTATACAAGCTGTACACTCACTACTTTACATTGTAGCAAAGTGTCATTTCTTCAGTGTTGTCACATGAAAAGATATAATCAAATATTTACAAAAATGTGAGGGGTGTACTCACTTTTGTGAGATATATATATATATATATATATATATACACACACATACACCGATCAGCCACAACATTAAAACCACCTTCCTAATATTGTGTAGGTCCCTCTTGTGCTGCCAAAACAGCCTCAATCCGCATCTCAGAATAGCATTCTGATGATATTCTTCTTACTACAATTGTACAGAGCGGTTATCCGAGTTACTGTAGACTTTGTCAGTTCGAACCAGTCTGGCCATTCTCTGTTGACGTCTCTCGTCAACAATGGGTTTACGTCCGCAGAACTGCAGCAGTTACAGAAATACTCAAACCAGCCCATCTGACACCAACAATCATGCCATAGTCATCACTAAAATCACTGAGATCAAATTTTTTCTCCATTCTGATGGTTGATGTAAACATTAACTGAAGCTCCTGACCCATATCTGCATGATTTGATGCTCTGCTGCCACAAGATTGGCTGATTAGATAATCACATGGATGATTGTTGGTGCCAGATGGGCTGGTTTGAGTATTTATGTAACCACTGATCTCCTGGGATTTTCACAATTAACACAATAGTCTCTAGAATTTACTGAATGGTGCCAAAAAAAAAAAAAACATCCAGTGAGTGGCAGTTCTGTGGATGGAAATGTCTTGAAATGTTGATGAAAGAGGTCAACAGAGAATGGCCAGACTGGTTCGAACTGCCAAAGTCTACAGTAACTCAGATAACCGCTCTGTATAATTTGTGGTGAGGAATTAGCATCTCTGCTATTCTGAGATGCAGGTTGCCACTGCTGTGCGGCACGAGGAGGACCTACACAATATTAGGGAGGTGGTTTTAATGTTGTGGCTGATTGGTGTTTGTGTGTATATATATATATATATATATATATATATATACAGTGAGGAAAATAAGTATTTGAACACCCTGCTATTTTGCAAGTTCTCCCACTTAGAAATCATGGAGGGGTCTGAAATTGTCATCGTAGGTGCATGTCCACTGTGAGAGACATAATCCAGAAATCACAATGTATGATTTTTTAAACTATTTATTTGTATGATACAGCTGCAAATAAGTATTTGAACACCTGTCTATCAGCTAGAATTCTGACCCTCAAAGACCTGTTAGTCTGCCTTTAAAATGTCCACCTCCACTCCATTTATTATCCTAAATTAGATGCACCTGTTTGAGGTCGTTAGCTGCATAAAGACACCTGTCCACCCCATACAATCAGTAAGAATCCAACTACTAACATGGCCAAGACCAAAGAGCTGTCCAAAGACACTAGAGACAAAATTGTACACCTCCACAAGGCTGGAAAGGGCTACAGGGAAATTGCCAAGCAGCTTGGTGAAAAAAGGTCCACTGTTGGAGCAATCATTAGAAAATGGAAGAAGCTAAACATGACTGTCAATCTCCCTCGGACTGGGGCTCCATGCAAGATCTCACCTCGTGGGGTCTCAATGATCCTAAGAAAGGTGAGAAATCAGCCCAGAACTACACGGGAGGAGCTGGTCAATGACCTGAAAAGAGCTGGACCACCGTTTCCAAGGTTACTGTTGGTAATACACTAAGACGTCATGGTTTGAAATCATGCATGGCACGGAAGGTTCCCCTGCTTAAACCAGCACATGTCAAGGCCCGTCTTAAGTTTGCCAATGACCATTTGGATGATCCAGAGGAGTCATGGGAGAAAGTCATGTGGTCAGATGAGACCAAAATAGAACTTTTTGGTCATAATTCCACTAACCGTGTTTGGAGGAAGAAGAATGATGAGTACCATCCCAAGAACACCATCCCTACTGTGAAGCATGGGGGTGGTAGCATCATGCTTTGGGGGTGTTTTTCTGCACATGGGACAGGGCTGACTGCACTGTATTAAGGAGAGGATGACCGGGGCCATGTATTGCAAGATTTTGGGGAACAACCTCCTTCCCTCAGTTAGAGCATTGAAGATGGGTCGAGGCTGGGTCTTCCAACATGACAATGACCCGAAGCACACAGCCAGGATAACCAAGGAGTGGCTCTGTAAGAAGCATATCAAGGTTCTGGCGTGGCCTAGCCAGTCTCCAGACCTAAACCCAATAGAGAATCTTTGGAGGGAGCTCAAACTCCGTGTTTCTCAGTGACAGCCCAGAAACCTGACTGATCTAGAGAAGATTTGTGTGGAGGAGTGGGCCAAAATCCCTCCTGCAGTGTGTGCAAACCTGGTGAAAAACTACAGGAAACGTTTGACCTCTGTAATTGCAAACAAAGGCTACTGTACCAAATATTAACATTGATTTTCTCAGGTGTTCAAATACTTATTTGCAGCTGTATCATACAAATAAATAGTTAAAAAATCATACATTGTGATTTCTGGATTTTTTTTTGATTATGTCTCTCACAGTGGACATGCACCTACGATGACAATTTCAGACCCCTCCATGATTTCTAAATGGGAGAACTTGCAAAATAGCAGGGTGTTCAAATACTTATTTTCCTCACTGTATATATATATATATTAAAAGGAGGACGCGAGAACCGGCTTGACAATATAAATAATATTTTAATTATAAACTTAACCAAAAAGACTAACACACACACACACACACACACACACACACACACACAGATGTTGGACAGCTGTCCATAAATCTCTCTTTCAGTCACACCACCATCTTCAGTCGGCCTTTATATCTCTCGAGGGCTAACAAGCCACCATGCAACAATAATGTATGCTCCAACATTTCCCAATATTTATTCAGCATTTTTATTATTCTTATTGTACTCATATATATATATATATATATAATGTTTTATTTATTTTATTATTTTTTTTAATTATTTATTTATTTAAACCGGCTTAAATTCAACTACTAACATGATGTACTGTATCAATATTATTTTAATTAATATATTACTAATGCATATCACAAAATGTAAATTAGAGTTTTTGCATTATGGAAATGTAAAGAGTGTATGTGGGAGGTGTTCTGATCATCTTAAAAATAATCACATTGCACACACAGAAAATAGTAATAATCATATTGGTCTTAATAATAGGCTTCGTGTTATTTAAGCAAAATACAATTAACTTTTTTCTTTTTGAATTTGGGTTGATAAAAGTGGCGAACATGATTAGTAAAATTATTTTTAGACTATAATGGCACATTTTTTATTATGTATAGGCCTGAACCCGAAGAGCTAGGTTAATCCAAAAATGGAAATCATGCCATCATTTATTCACCTTTATGTTGTTTCAAACACAAATTAGGTGCTCCGTGGTATGTTAGTCTCAGTCACTATTCAAAAGTAATATCAGAATTAAAATTTTTGGCTGAACTGTCCCTTTAAGAGTTCATAAACTTATAATAACCTACCTTTGGACGCTGCCCAGTGGAGAGGTGTCTTCTTATTCCAATCTACGTCTTTCTGATTGGGGTCACACAACTTTTTTCTCACAATTTCCTCCACTAGATCATAATCTTCAGCAGCTGCTGCCTGATGCAACTCCGTCATTTCATTAGCATTACAATTGTATGTTTGAAACTGTCGAACTATGAACAAAGTTTACCATTCCTGTGCAGCTCTCTCCTGCTGCTGTTGGTGAAAATACGTCATCAAATGTCTGCAGCTTGTTACCACAGCAACGGGACATGTGCTCTCAATAGAAATGGATTAAGCTGGTAAATAATAATAATTGCATTTTCATTCCTCGCTGTATATTTTCAATCCGGTGTCTTTTAAAGTGTTTAATTGTTATTATTTAGTTGCAAATTATTACGGAAGTAGCACGCAGAAGGCGTTGTCACATGGTAACTGTTCCTTTTCTCAGCGCTGCACTGGATGCACCAATCACAATTGTTGTGCTCACAAAACAATATTATAGTGATTAATATGTAAGATTTAAAACTGTTTATAAGTTACTTATTGGCGGAATTAATATATTAAAAGGTTAGTAGTATTATTTTGACAAAAAGTTCCCTCCAATAGGACAACATTCATCTTGTTGCCAAGCGTCCTCTGGCGGACTGATGTTTTTGTCTCAGGAGTGGGACGATTTCTAGCATACAGCATGAACCTCATGATGCTAATCATGTTAATCTTTTAAGTAAATTTACATTCACTTGGTTTAAAATAAATGAATTCTCATTCATGTTTCATATTTGACTTGAAAAGGCTAAGTAAACTAAATTTAATTAAAAATACATAATTTTCAAGTATCATAGATTACATAACGATTTGCCTAATTTGTCACTTTTAGCTTTTTGGACCCTGTTAGAGCATGCTAGGCTTTGAAACTCAAACAATTATTGAATCTATTAAGAGAAACATAGATAGTATGTAGATGGAAAAGACCTTGATTCAAATTTTCCATAGACATAACACTAAATTCTCAACTGTTTAAAGAATATCAAAAAGTGTGAATACACATTATTTTGCATATTATGTTGTGCACATTTAAAGAACAGAAAATAAGAGCAAAGCCAACTCTGTTAATGTTTTATTCCAAAGAATATCCATGCAAACACATTAAGATATTAAAAAAAAAAAAAACACAACAACATACAAAAGTTACTATAAAGGAAAAACAAAAATACCCCCTCTAAACAGCTGAAGCAGTTGGGTGAAATGGAGGTGAGGGACATAGTCCAAAACTCTTGTACTTTCTATACTATATATCAATAAACAATGGCTTAAGTAAAAACTGAATTACAGTAAAAATTCATCTATACATCACAAATGCACAATTAGTTTGAAAAAAATCCAAATTACCAGAGCAAGAGCCAAATACTGTACAAACCACAAAACAATGCTATAAGACAAGCATCAGGTTTTAAAATTACATGCAATATGACAATCAACATGAATGTTTGGAAAATAAAATATCTCCATCATCTAGGTTGTCATTCCTTTCCTTTCCCCTGGGCGAGTTTCCTGCTTGGAAACAAATAGTTGTCAGTGGCATGGTAATGGAGATGTATCCCACAAAACAAAAACAAAAAAGAAAAGAAAAATGTACAATACCTTGTCACTCCAACACTAAATAGGTTTAAAATGCTGCTCATTTGAAGATGCACTTAGTAGGGTAACATGAGTCTTCAGAACAAACCTTCAAATTGACCTAAATAATTATAAAAAAGCACAATTCCTAAATTAATCAAACTACACATGGGAAAAAGTAATTAAATGTTTCAGGGGGAACAAAATCAGAATACGAAAGGGCAGTACCGGATTTTCTAAACTAGCTGCCCAAGATGCACTTCCACTCTTCGTCATGGGGATTTCTGAGAAGAAAAGTAACATCACGTGATTAACAAGCTACCATTGCACCCAATCAAATACTTGTATATACAGTACGCTTTATATTTGTATATACACACTAACCTTTTTCACATCTAGCATCTTCCATGCCTTGTCTATTTTCCTCTATGTGAAGCAATTTCTGCTCAGCTGATTCAACAGCAACTCCATCAGTGGATTCATGAGAACTGCTGTGGTTTTCTAAAAGCAAATTCTTCTGTGTAGGATCATCAGAATTTGTTAAGGGAATCACATCTGTTCCATCAAGCCGATCACCCACTTTGTTTTCAGGAACCCCATGCAAGTCACCATTTACCAACAATCCTTCAAGTTGATCAGCTCCAAGTTGAGAAACACAATGTGGTTCACTAGTCTGATTATCTTCTGTAGAGCTCTCAAGGCTCACCCTTCTTGATTTATCCTCTGAAACAGGATGATCTTCAGAAGTTGATGCAAAAGAGTCAATCACCTCAGCAGAGATCGGATCATGATGTACAGAAGCACCCCAAAAGGTTTTCATAACCTCATTCACAAGACATTGCTGGGTTTCAACTGAAACATAATATGGAGGGCTGTTGGCATCCACTGTATTGTCAATGCACTGAATGGTAACTTTCAGAGGTTTATCTGCTAGAAGCTCATACAAGTTATCAGCAGCAGTACCGTCCCACGAACCCTCTGAGGGTCCAAATCCTTCCAACCGGCACAGAAATGCTTGAGGTGGACTTTCTAGGAGGTTACAGGGCAGTGTTTTAACGGAGCTTTCATTGATTTCAGACTCATTTCCATAATCAACAAAAAGGACAGATATCGTATCTGTGCATTTATTAATAACCCGTGCACGATACCACATCTGGTCGTCAGAGAATCGAGCCAAGCATGGGCTTCCAAGGTCCAATTGATCCATCTGTATTGGCTTGGTCTCACTAGAGTTTCCATATTCATCAGCAATAATGGTGATTTGGTCAAGTTTTTCAGAGTTTGCAAACTGACACCAAAAATAATTAGGTCCAACAATACACGAGGCAAAAGCTTCCACCGTCTGTCCCAAAGACACCTCTGGTCTCTTGAACAGCAGTTGGAATGTATCTTTCACAGGTGTGGAAACTACCACTTGAGACAGCATTTGCATTGGAGAGTGGCTGTGTAATGTCTCGAAGTCTAAATTGTCCCATTTTTCACTCAGTGAGGAGTCTGATGTGCTGCCCTTGAGAGACATGTTAACTTCCCAAGTGGTGATAGCTTCTTTAATAAACTTGCAAGAAAGTTTGTTCTCACCTGCTTCACCAAATAGTTTTTTTAAGAGAAATATCTCCTCCAATCCCTGTCCTTTGAATCGATCATCCATATTGGAGCTGCAATGAATGCTGAACCTTGGGTATGACAGTAGCCACTCATCAAGTCTGCAAATTTGAAGTGGAGAAACGGTTGCCTCATTTCCAAAATCTATAAATTCTACCTTAACCATGCCATTTCCAGGCATGTCCTTCACAACAGCACGATACCAGGACTCATCGTCAGGAAACATAGCCTTCACCAAACTGCCATGCTGAATGCTGCTTGCTTGAACTACATCTTCCTCAGATGATTGAGGGAAATTTAATCGTTCATTGAGAGAGAACAACGTATTCTCATTCTCTGCCAATTGCACAAAAAAACTTGTTAGGCTATTGATATGTGAAATATAAACTTCAGACACAGCCCCTGGTTCTATGACATGTGGAGGAAGATTTGCTGCTTGAGGTAAATCCTGCGCTGATAGTTTAGGATCCATTGGTGTGTGCTTGGGGGTTACTATATCGGTCTTGACAGTTTCAGGGTGCATTACTAGCTTTTTGTCTCCAAAAGTGTTCTTTCCTGCAGTGGGTTTTGTTGTAGTGTCAGCTGTTGCTTGGCTACAGTCCTGAGGCTTGGAGTAAGACCAATAATCTTTAAGGAACTCATTAACAACAAGCCCTTGACATTCAACAAGTGTGATGTACTGAGGAATGTGAGGAATATTGGAGGACTTTGCTTTATTCTGAATGGTCACTTTTAAAAGGTCATCCACCAATAGCTCAAAAAATGTATCAGCTGCATCGTCGCTCCAAGTACCTTCTGTGGTTTTGAATCCCCCTAACTGACAAAGAAATGCTTGAGGTAGGCTATCCAGTAGTTTAGGGGACAGGCTCTTAACAGAGTTTGGGTCAATTTCAGACTCGTTTCCATAATCTATGAAAACAACAGAGACCGTATTAGCACATTTTTTAATAACCTGTGCCCGGTACCACAGCTTGTCAGAGAAGCGTGCCAGACATAGGTCACCTGGACATAACTGATCTGGTTGAATTGGTTTTGTCATAGTAGAGTTACCAATTTCTTGGGCAATCAGAGAAATATTGTCAAGTTCTGCTGAGTTTTTGAACTGGCACCAGAAATGGTTTGGCCCAAAAATAGATGAAGCATACACTTCTACAATTTGTCCTTGGGTTACAGCTGGTTCCTTGAATGATATCGGATGGGTATCTTCAGTACAGCAAATTGGTGATTCAGTCTGAGCTCTCGGTTTGAGAGCATTGCTCACATTAAACAATGGTCCTTTCAAAACAACACCCTGGCATTCTAAACTGACCAGCCAAGCTGATGTATTCTCTCGGATTAACTTGCAAAGAATTTTCTTCTCACCATTTTCACCAGCTGCCTTTTTGAAAGCCATTATCTCTTCCTTGGTCCAATCTCTGCTTCCTCCAGTCTTATCGTCCTCAAGTGAGCAATGAATACTGAGCCTGGGAGTGTTGAGAAACTGCTTGCCAAGTTGCCTTATTTTAAGAGGTCCAAGTGTTGCCTCGTTCCCAAAGTCAATAAACTGCACTTGAACCATGCCATCTCTTTTGCTTTGAACAACAGCACGATACCAGGCTCCATCAGCAGAATATTCTGCTTTCACCACATCACCTGGCTGCAATGAGTTTAGGTCAACTTGAGCCTCATTTAACTGAGAACTATTAAGTTTTTCAAGAAGGGAAAATACTGCATCTTCATCACTTGTCAATTGTACAAAGAAACTTGATGGACTGTTACAGTGTGAAAGATATATGTCCGAAACATATCCTGCATCGAAGGCTCTTGAAGGAAGATCTATCAGCTTTGGATAACAGCAAATCCCTTGTTGCCGCTCATCCACTTGTTGCCTAGGCCTAGCTTTATTGTGTCCATTTGAATGATCTTTGATGGTATGGTAGCTGCCATTTTGCTTCAATGTGCATTGAACAACTGGTTTCGAAACGGTCCTACTGATCTTCTCTTGTGCTTGTAATGTAGCCCTTAAACCATATCTCACCCCTCTAGTCTCCATGCCTTCTGAAGTCGCCTTCGGAGTCTCGTCTGTTCCCTTGATATTGCACCCTTTTCTGTTAGTCTTGTTTAATCTCTCTCTCAGTTTTGAATTGAGGTTTATGGTTTCATCATACATCTCCACTGACAGTTTGCCTGAAGGATTTTGTTTCATCACAATGACACTGAACATGCAGTCAGTTACATAGTTTTTAAACCACTCATTAAGTTCACATGACTTTGGTAACAATACATTGAAAAGTTTGAACTGAACAGCCTGAATAGGAATGGACATTATTGGATCGAATTTGTGAGTAATCGGTACAATTTCAGATTTATCCAAAGTCACCAGATCACCATAATCTACAAAGTGGACAAGGATTTTTGGATGGGTCAATTCAATTTGTCCTCTGTGCCACTGGCCATCAGTATATCTGGCAAGACACATCATCTTGGGGGAAACTGAAAAGTTTGCTTGCAGTCTCCTACAGCACAGTTGTTGGATTTCTTTGGTTATTTTCTTAACCATTTCAGTATTTTGTACAAAATGTCCATAGAATTTATTTACACTTTGAACACAAGTTATCTGTACCTTCTCCTTGGTGCCTACTTCAATTTTAGGAGGTGAAACAATATATGAATCACTCTGAATAGGGGAACGTGCAGCAGCACTTTTCAGTGAATGTAATCGCTCTGTGGTTCCTTGGTTAGCTTCAGTTCTAGAGGGTACAATGACATCCTCAAGAGAATCAGAACAACCTGTTAAAGCAATTGTGTTCAGAGAACCAACTGGCACATTATTTCTGTCACTTATATGATGGTATGTGACTTTGTTTAGGGTCTCAAGAGTTTTGTCAGCAGAAGTCCCCTCTGTCACAGACAAACATTTCTGTTTGTGGCCAAAAGTGTTGTTCACATTCATATTGTCATTTCCAAAAAGCATAACATCATAGACATCCTTGCACAGACTGTGATGCTCAAATTTTCCAATGAAGATTTGATCCCGCACTATAGATTTCAGATAATCAATCTGTTCGGTCCGCCATCCAATGCCTTTGTCCATGATACCATGCAGAGAACATGCATAGGTTACGACTGGCAACTGGAAGAACCTTGCAGACAAAGTTCTGATATTGCAGAGTTTAACAAAATCTCCAATTCCATAATCAACATGAAAGACCTTGACAACATCAGAGAAAGTGTTCTGCTGAAGTACAGATCGATACCACTTGCCATCACTTCCTTTGGTTGCACATGGTGACCCATCAGACAGTTTTGTTGGCATCAGAGTAGGAAAGGCACCTTCATAGTATTTGTGGAGCTGTTCACTTAATTTCTTGAGCTCTTGGGAAAAGACATGCAATTTGCAAAACATTTTCAATGGATGAATTACCTGTGTTACGGTTACAATTTCAACTGTTCCAGGCAACAACTCTGGGTACAAGTATTGATGCAACTTGTCAGGGTCATTGGCATGCTCATTTTGAACATTTGTCATGGCAAAATCTGTTTGTGCACATTCAGAAGCATTTCCTTTTGGTGAAAGTAGTGAACTGGTTACAAGGTTTTTAAAGTCCTTATTAGGCATCTTTCTGGCAAATCCAAGTTCATACATTTGTTTAGATACAATTGGAATGTCAAGGAGGATGATCCTGTTAGGTGTCAGCACATCCTGAACATGCCCAGAAATGCTTTTCCCACACAAGGATCTGATAAACTTTGAAGCAGCCTGAGACCATGTGCCCTCAAGACACAGAGGTGATACACCGGTCAATATACAAAGCTCAACATTAGGAGGTACACTGCAAAGGTTGTGTGGACAATTTGCCAAATTTTTGCTAGATGCCCAAAGTGATTTTCCATCATCAATTAAGAATACATAGTAATCATGTTCATACCTGGACAATATCCTTGCTCTATGCCAAGTTTTGTCTTCATATGCAAGACATACATCACCAGGATCACCTTCAAAATTATGTTGTTTCATGCTAGGAACTCCAATCTCTTTCAGTTTATTGACTTGAGTCACATCTCTGGTCTCTTGTCCATTATTTAAATTTCCTCCAAATTCCACAAAGACACTGTGAGGGTTTATGTTTACTCTTGTGAGATGAACAGTAATATCTGATCCAGCCTTTGGCAAACCAGGAATTGAACACATCTTAGTAGAAATATTGCCTTTCGAAGGGTTATGAGACTTAACTGGGGAAAATCTAAGGGAGATAAAATAAGAAAATAAGACCACCTATGCATCAATGCAGACCTGATTAAAGCAGTTCACACTAAATTCTGTCAATTTATTTCACTCTCATGTGTAGTTAAAAACTTCACACAGCTTTTTTTTCTCCATACTATGACAGTTCATAGTGAATACGTTATTCAAGCACCAAAAAGCACAAAATTAAGCAGGAACATCATGGATTATTCATGCACCAAACATTAGCAAGCAGTTTAGGTTAGAGTGTTTGTGTCATGTGAGATGCAGGTTTCTAACTAAACATGCAATATTTGACCATTGTTTTATTATTTAAATGTTGTACCGAACAACATTTCCAATGGTGCCAACTATTCACTATTTAGCTAAATTCTTACAGTACATGATTTGTATACGCTCTTAACTGTGAATGTGAAAACATTAACAGAGTACTTTTCAGCATTTCAGGCTTAAGATAAAGTGCAAATGTGTGTACATTGTAAAGGAATTTAATGAATGTGGTAATCTGGCAGGCTTTTGAAGTATCTTTTTAGAAAGTTATCTCGTCATTGTCTAAAAAAAAAAAAAAAAAAAGTAGCGTGTTATCAGATCAGAACTAGAACATGGTTAAGATTGTGACTTATATTGTGCTTTTAGGTTTTGGCAAGGACAGTGTCATACATTCTTAATGCAAATATTATTAAGTAATGATTCAAAACCAATTCAAAATTGTCTAAATAATTGCTTTATGTCTTTAATACTGAATTTTGTACAGAATCTCCTAGGAGTCTACTTTTAAAAGAGACCATTTTATTGAGAGTATGTCTTATCAGGTTTGTGCTCAAATTAGCCACCAGTTAAATTAGTTCACCTAAAAATTGAAAATTTACTTTTACTCACAATTTACTTACTCTTATGTTGTTCAAAACCCAAATGCTGGGTTTTTTCTTGGAACATAAAAATATAGATTTTAAGCAGCTCTATTCCATAGAATAACAGTTTACAGTGAGCAGCTGTCGAGCTTCATAAATGAAAAATACTATAAAAGCACTATTAAAAGTTCAGTATAAAGACATCATGACAGTCATCCATATGACAAGTGAATAATATTCCAAGGTTTCTGGGGCCATAGAAAAGCTCAATGTTGTATGGACTACTTTAATGGTATTTTTATCATCTTTTTTTCCTCTTTGGACATTGACAGCTGTGGTCAACATGAACTGTTTGTATGGAAAAAGAGCAGCATTCGGTTTCTTGAAGAAAATATTGTGTTAAGATTCTACTGGGGGTGAAAACTTGATGGTAGTAAATAATATTGTGTATTTTATTTTGCTAGCCAGCTGACAGTAATGTCATTTTACAGATACATCAGGGATGAAAAGAAATTCTATATATATCTTTTCTTTGAGACAGCACAAAAAAGAAAGTAAAGATGACTGAAACAGGCAAATAGCAATGCAGAAACATTGTTTGTCTT
Organism: Xyrauchen texanus; assembly: GCF_025860055.1. Lineage (NCBI taxonomy): Eukaryota > Metazoa > Chordata > Actinopteri > Cypriniformes > Catostomidae > Xyrauchen > Xyrauchen texanus. The sequence continues at coordinate 3,399,183 of NC_068297.1, forward strand.
GTACTGGGTAAACTTTAACATTTTTATTTTTTAAAACCAAAAATTAAACAATTTGGGCCTTCATCGCATTTCAAGCCTTTATTCAGAAAATTATTGCATTCAGCTGCTTTACTATATTAAAAGGACCAAAGAGGACCAATTATATTTACCCCAGTAGCATCCTGACTATACTTTGTGATCAGCTGAATGTCACTTTGGTGAAATGAAGTACCAATTTCTTTCAGAAACAGCGAAATCTGAACATTATTCCAAACTTTTGGCTACAAGTACTTACTCATGAACTCATGAATCACACCTTAGGCCTGTTAAATTCTAAAGACCAAACTTTAACCATTGTTTGCTCATTCAACCCTGTATTTAATTACATAACGTCAATAAACCTAAAGTATTAAATTTAAATAAACAATGAAAACTTACCCCAGACGTGAATTTCTCCTCATGATGCTACATACACAGGCAATATGAATGATTGATATAGATCATAAAGTCAAATGAGAACAATTTCCCAAGAGATCGATTCAAAAGACGCCGCCGCCAATGTTTCTAACGAATCGCTCAAGTTGACGTCAATTAAATGCGCCACTCACCTGCCGAATCACAAAAACGAGGGATGTGTTCCATTCAGAACAGATCATCCCTATGCGTTGCTCACTTCGAAGTTCGAACGCTTGACAATCCACTGTGAGAGCGGAGTTTTGAAACGTGTGGGTCAAAAAGAACGCTCATTCTGTACTCACTTTGAAGGATTGGAGGGTCCCTGCATCGTGAGCGTGGTGGTTCTGCCATTTGGAACGCTGACATGATTCGCGCGCCAAAATAACTGCGCGATGACATCTCATGATTAACTTGTTTACGTATTTGTCCTTTCAATTTAATCTTTTATTAAAGTTTCATATATTTAAAAAAAAATTTTTAAGCTATTTTAAGTATTAGCATGCTCTTATTTATAAACTACTTTACTGGTCTCAAAATTAACTGAAAATATTGACTATACACCAATCAGCCACAACATTAAAAGTGTTTCTGCTAATTAATTAATTTCTGTTCTTTGACTGAGGTTTTACAATAGGTTTGTAGCATTCAAGCTTTAAATATTGCATTGCATGAAACTGCAGCATTACTGCCCCATTATACTCTAATTTTACATTTACATTTATGCATTTGGCAGACACTTTTATCCAAAGCGACTTACAGTGCACTTATTACAGGAACAATCCCCCCGGAGCATCTTGGAGTTAAGTGCCTTACTCAAGGACACAATGGTGGTGGCTGTGGGGATCAAACCAGCATCCTTCTGATTAACAGTTATGTGATTAGACCACTACGCCACCACCACTCTAATTTTGATAGCAGATTAGATTAATTTATAAGTTGTCTGTTGAAAGGTGCATCCCTCAGGAAAGAGTTAGAGAAATGGTTTCCATATGCATACTTTATTTTCCCTCCCTGATCTTCTAGGTCAGAGGTGGCGAACCTGCGGCTCTTTGCCTTCTCCTCTGCGGCTCTTCCCTCCATCCAACAAGTATTTAAACTAGTTTTAAAATCAATCAAAATGCATTTAAATATGCGCTGAATAATGGGAAACCCTTCTGCTTGATATGCCGACTTCACGGTCGCATTTTACGGCTCCATATCTCGAGCGCCATTTTACCGCACTCCATGCTAAAGTGGACCAGGAATTTCCCAAAGTCACTGAACTTCATAAGCACAAGGTAAATGCATTGAAACGTCAGTCAGATGTTTAATTACAAAAAAAATAACTAAGCATTCTGAGACTGTCACATTGGCATCATATGCAGCTGGCATGGAACATTGCTCCTGCTAACAGGCCATATAGTGAAGGGGAATTTGTCAAGAAATGCCTAAGTGAAGTTGTTGCTATCTTATCTCCCGAAAATGACAACTTCGGTGTCAAACCTTCGACTATCACGGCACACTGTTGAACAGAAAATATTGGACATTGACAACACAATTGAAATACAATTATACACGGATCTTGATAAGTGCCGGTATTTCAGCATTGCTTTAAATGAGTCTTGCGATGTTCAAGAGCCACAGCTGGCAATATTTGTAGGTCTGTGTCAGATGACTGCACTATTAAAGTAGAGCTGCTTGACATTGTACCGCTGTAAGAGAGGATCCGTGGCATCGATCTGAAAGACACACTGATGACTGATGTTGGGAAAGCTAAACTGCAGTTATCAAAACTAATAGCAATAGCTATAGATGGAGCTCCTCCAGGCATGCTAGGATCTGCAAATGGCCTTACTGGCCTGTGTAAATCTGATGTCCGTTTTCCTGATTTGTGGACGTTTCACTGTATTGTCCATCAAGAGCACTTGGTGGCTAAAAAGCTGAACTTGAACCACATCATGAAACCTGCCTACCTGGTGCAGAGTGTTTTCACATTTGTCAACAAACTCAAGCTCTTCAAGACTCATCTACAAAAGGGAGAGCTCACACATTTTCCATCCTTGAAATCAAATGAACTAGCAGCAGAGGTTGTAAAAGGGAGCACAGTGTTTTGAGGACAGATTCTGCAACCTACAGCAAAAAAGGCCACAGATTACATTCCTCCTCAACACTTTGACTGCTGAATCAGACTGTTTGAAACCCCCTTTAGTGGCAGAGAAAGCAGCATCTCAGTTGGAGATGATTGAACTTTCTGAGGATGACAGACTTAAATGTGTTCTGAGGGAAGGGACCGTGGAATTTTGGAAGATTGTGCCGATGGGGAAATATCCCAATGTCAAACAGGCTGCACTCAAACTGTCGTGTTTTATTTGCACTGAAACAAGCCAAATCAAAGCATCGCTCAGTTCTGACTGACACACATGTGAAAGAGTTGTTTCGAGTAGCCAAAGTGTCTTCCATTTTCGAGTGGTCTTCCATTTGTTTTGATGACTTTACATTCTAAAATGTATAAAATTGTAACAATAAAGAATCAATAGGTGTGTCAAAACTTTTGACTGGTAATGCATAAATGATTTGGTAGCGCTTTACAATGAAGTTCCATCTGTTAATATTTGTTCATGCATTAGGTATCATGAACAAACATTGAACCATATATTTTTATAGCATGTACAGTATTTGTCTTTCTTTGTGTTAGTTCATAAAAATATAATTGTTCATGTTAGTTCATAGTGCTTTAGCTAACATTAACAAATACAACTTTTGATTTAAAACATGTATTAATATAAGTGGAACTTAAAGGGTTAGTTCACCTAAAAATGTACTCACCCTCATGCTATCCCAGATGTGTATAACTCTCTTTTATCTACTGAACAGAAATTAAGATTTTTAGAAAACTATCTTGGCTCTTTTGGTCCATACAATGCAAATAAAATTTGTAACCTCCAAAAATCCACATAAGGGCAATATAAAATTGCTCCAGACAACGCTGATGGTTAAATCCATGTCTTCTGAAGCGATATGTTAGGTGTGGGTGAGAAAATGATCAATATTTAAGTAATGTTTTACTATAAATTCTCCTCCCCACTCAGTCAATTTCCACTTTAACAGTCACTTTCTCATTCTTCTTCTTCTGTTTTTGGTGATTCTCATAAAATAATTTATGATAAAAAATGACTTACCCACACCTATCATATCGCTTCAGAAGACATGGATTTAACCACTGTTAAACCACTAAATCTTATGGATTACTTTTATGCTCCCTTTATGTGGATTTTGGGACTTTAAAATGTTGGCACCTATTCACTTGCATTGTATGGACCTACAGAACTGAGATACTCTTAAAAATATTTTTTAGGGCAGTACATGTTAAGTCTCAAAAACGGCAATTGCACGTGGGGTGGCCAGGCTTCAGCCCATGGTGGCCACAGCCCCAATGGCTAGCTCCGCCACTGGTTGGCATGCATTATTTTTAAGTCTTGCGACTTATGGAACCGTTTGTATTGTAACATTTATTTTTTTATTTCTTGTAGTTCTGTTGAAAGTGCATTAATCTAACAGAATTGTTTGAAGCATTATATTTAAAGACAAAACCTATTGTACATAATCCTTGCTTCTTTCTGTATTTTTATGTTACAGCATTAGAAACCTCTTGGACCAATATGTGACAAGACCTCCAAATCCTGGAAGAAATTTTCAAGTTATTTGATAAATCATTTGTTCTCAACTGGTGGGTTGTGACCTGAAAATGGGTTGCAGGTCTGTTCTGAAAGGGTCACGGACAGCATGGAAAAAACAATGATTCATGTAAATAATAAGATGCAACTAATCATATAATTATAGTTAATAAATAGGCTTATACATTTTTAAAACCGAGAAGAACACTTCCCAAATCTTGTGTTGTTGACGTTAAAAGACTGCGTCCAATCAAACTCAATAAACATCTTTATATTGTTAAGCCTATGGAGTTCATGGTAGTTTTAATACATTTCACTGTTGATTTTAAAGACATGTTTGTTCACTTTTGAGTAGTGGCAAATTCTCAGGACCAGCAAAGCCTTTTCTGCTGGTCTAACATGCCAAATAAATACATATTTTTCCACCTTTCATTCTCAATCACCTTTTTGTCTATGTATTTTTAATCGCTTTCCACTCTTAATTAATCTACAAACAAATAGAGAAAATGTTTATCCAGTCAGAATTTATTCCTTGATGCTTACAAGCAAAGTGTGACAACTGTTTCACAAATCACATGCCTGAAGCAGCACGTGAGTTTAAGCTCCACCCCTCAATCAACAAATGTCAGATTGTCAGATTCATCAGCCAATTGATTTATTTGTTCTTGGTGGGTGTTATCTTTAGGATATGTCCTTGTTGAGGCCTTCTAGCTGACCTTGAGTGACGCAATCACGCTTTAGGTGACGTAATTTGAAAGCGAAGAGCACGAGAATGTCATCACTAACACCATTGAGAAAGAGATCCTTATGGATTTAAAAACACGAGATGTTCAGCATGATCGTGTGATTGCTTAATTAAACAATGGATTTGTTAACAATGGAAAATGGCTGATTTTCACCTCAAGCAAACTGGTAAGTGTTTTTTGCATTGTTAAAGCAACATCAGGAGTATTCTAAGTGTAAATTAGTCTGATTGAGAATTCAGTGTTGGATCAATTTTGAAAAGTAGTGCTGCGTTTCATTCAACTCGGAAAGTCAGATTTTACAACTTCCTACAAGGAAAAGTCCAATGGATGCATCTTGAAGTCAGAATTACAACTTGTTGGCTCCTGCAGAAATTCTCAACTCCGATTTCGCCTAGATGCAGGTGCATGATGTCACACAAACATGTCGACACTCAGGGAGATATACAAAGTAAGTGATAAACATTCACTTTATCAAGTTATATCGATAAATGAGTTCGTTTCCACATTCCACATGATATTAAAGCTTGTTTAACAAACGCCTGCAGAAACAGGTGTATAGAACATTATCATCTCTTTCGATAATCGTACACCTGAAGCACAAATGACATAGCGCTGCAGCATTGTTTATCAGTTGGGTTGCTAGGAGACATAGCGCTGCAGCATTGTTTATCAGTTGGGTTGCTAGGAGACATAGCACTGCAGCATTGTTTATCAGTTGGGTTGCTAGGAGACATCTCTAATGAGAGTCTAACCCCTGCTAAGCTAACGGGAGCGTTGCAGTTCCGAATATCGGAGAATGGAATACATTTATGGTCAGAGATATCAAGTAGGAATATCCCACATCCAACTTGCATAGAACGCAGCGTAACCGTGTTCCCTGACAAAACTAAATTTATCGCAAGCAACATTTAAATAGCAAATATTATTAGATAGATTTTTACAGGTATTATAGACCTCCTTGGTTCTTATGAAAAATTATGATTTTTTTAATGTCTGTTCAGGAGACGATCCATTTCACAAACAGTCATGCTGCAGTTAAAATTAGACTAGCTTGAGCATTAAGTGTCGCTTCAAGTTCTGGCTGTGTTTTCTTAATGGCATGAATCACACTGAAGGCCTAGACTAAATGCACGGCCCGCCACTTCTTTTGAGTAGTTTCTCTCACCACTTAATTTCATTGTATAATCCGGGTCATGCAGCAGAACCATTTGCAAACCATGCAAAAATAAATATTGTGTTCAAATACTCCCTCCATTGGTTGAACAAACAGTTAGCCCCGCCCCCAATATTAAGCCATTGACTAACTCAATGTGCAATGTTGCCAAATTCAGCTTTACACCTGGAAATAAAAGGTTTTAGGATTTTTTTACTTTAAAATTGAGAAAATGCAAATTAAAAATGTAACCACTTTAACTAGGATATTTTGACGCCTCTTTATATAAAGTAATCAGACATTTCTGTCATCAAAACACAAATAGAAACCTGGAAATCATGTGATGACCAACATCTTACAATATATTTGAGCTTTTCCTTATATAACCATTTAAAAATATAAATGTAATACATTTAAACTAACGTTTTTGTGAAGAGGTTCATGAATCAATTCTAAAATCAATGTGAAAAAATCTTTTTGAACATCAAAGAATGAAATTATTCATTTCAAATCATCGAGTCTCCGATTGTAGCTTATGGTGGTAGCCTATGGTTCGAATTTACAACCTTTCGGTCCAGATCTGTAAGGTAGGGCCTAATAGATGTTCAGAGGGGAATTATGTTTGAATAATCAGGCTCAGCTCTCTCCCTTCCAGCTTCATTTGAGCTCTATGAAGGAATACATTCAGTTCATGGAGGAGAAAATGCAAAGTGTCATCATGGCCAGGGTAAAATCAGGTATTACATTGATCTGCAATGATCTTCACTCAATGTAATCTGATGTCATGTTCAGTGCTGGGTGTATTACTTGTGAATTGCAATCAGGTAATTGTATCCAATTGCAAGTACATGATTTTTTGTAATCTGATAATGTAATATAGATTACATGTAATCCATTACTACCCAAAATTGGTCATGTTGTATGTATACAGTGTGTATGTGCAGAATATTTTGTGGTCTTTAGTCATGTCTTTTCATTTGTTTGCCCAGGTGAAGCCTTCAGGTCGGGAAAATGACAACGTCGGTGATATGCGCTCTCTGTCTTTCTCCACCGTCTGTTTCATTCTGTCGCTCTGGGAAATTACTGAGTCGCCTTTTAGGTGCCTGGTTGATTTTGATGCCTACATGGTATGTACTGTTGCATGCACAATGGCATATGTCATGTGTTGAGTAATATTGCTTAAACCAGTATTAATTCAACTGATTTTGCTTAAAGATGCAGATTTTATATTGGACATAAAGTGACGACCCAACACAGCCAACAGAATCTGTTCGTTGTATGTTTGTTCATGTTGATATTCCATCCATCCATCTTCAACCGCTTATCCGAAGTCGGATCACGGGGGGAGCAGCTCCAGCAGGGGGCCCCAAACTTCCATATCCCGAGCCACATTAACCAGCTCTGACTGGGGGACCCTGAGGCGTTCCCAGGCCAGTGTGGAGATGTAATCTCTCCACCTAATCCTGGGTCTTCCCCGAGGTCTCCTCTCAGCTGGACATGCCTGAAACACCTCCCTAGGGAGGCGGCCAGGGGTCATCCTTACCAGATGCCCAAACCACCTCAACTGACTCCTTTCGACGCAAAGGAGCAGCGGCTCTACTCCGAGCTCCTCACGGATGACTGAGCTCCTCACCCTATCTCTAAGGGAGAAGGCCGCCACCCTTCTGAGGAAGCCCATTTCGGCTGCTTGTACTCACGACCTAGTTCTTTCGGTCATGACCCAGCCTTCATGACCATAGGTGAGGATAGGAACAAAAATTGACCGGTAGATCGAGAGCTTTGCCTTCCGGCTCAGCTCTCTTTTCGTGACAATGGTGTGATAGAGCGAGTGCAATACCGCCCCCGCTGCCCCGATTCTCCGGCCAACCTCCCGCTATTGTCCCCTCACTCGTGAACAAGACCCCGAGGTACTTGAACTCCTTCACTTGGGGCAATACCTCCTTCCCTAACTGGAGTACGCACTCCATCGGTTTCCTGCTGAGAACCATGGCCTCAAGATATCATGTTGATATTGATGTAATGTTAATATGCAAAAAAGTACCCTGGAGTTAGATTGGATGTATAGCACATCAACAACAAAATATATAAAAGGCATTTTATCTCCCTTTAAAAAGTTGATAAGCCTATTTATTTGGCTATCCTATTTATGCCCAATTATATGGTTAGTTGCATTTTCTTTATTATTATTTACATAGTGTAACCTGCTGCCCATGACCAGTGAATAACCACTGATTAAACATATAAAAGAACATTTCATAAATCAAATTTTTGTGTACAAGGACATGCACAATCCCGCATTTCAGTGGATCTGCTTCTGGAGCTCTCTGAACGTCATCATCTCAGAGAGTTCATCTTCATCACTCCTCAGAGCACCAGATAGAGAAACAGCTCCCAAAATATCCCACTCAGTCATATGAGCCATCAATCAGCTCACCGGCTTTTTACAGAAATGCATGAATTCAGGCAGGAAATGCAAAACATTATATTCCTGTCTAAAATGTCTGTTTTCGACCAGGATGTCATTTTGATTTCCACAAAAACATTTTTAGACTCAACATAAAAAAATAGAAGAAGCAAAAATCATGATTACCTACAATGAAAGTGAATTGGGCCAGTCTGTATTAAACCCTTAACTACAGGTTATCTTAAAAGTATAGCCACGATACGTAAACAATATGTGTGTCAACATGATTTTGGTGTGATGAAGTGGCTAACTAACTGTATTTATGTAAAGCTATGTCCAATACCAAGATTAAAGGGTTTTGTTGTCATGACAACGAAGATGTATCATTGTATATGGCTTTACACAGATATGGTTAGTAAGCAATTCTTTGAAAAACTCTCCAATAATGTTAACACGTATTATGTTTACATCTTGTGATGGCTATACTTGGTGTATTTGAGCCTTTATGGATTGTCCCCATTTTTTTTAAATATATATATATTTTTTTGGGAATCAACAATATGCCACAAATGCTTAATTGAGCTTGTACTGAACCTGGAATATATTCCTTTAAGATGGTCAGAATAGAAATCCAAAACACTATACTGTACTGTATGTTGCTCTCTTTATTCAACACTGAATATGTTAATTATAATGTTTCTGTATATACAATTTAATGTTTCTGACATAACTTTCAGCAATCTGCCTAAAAGTGCCCATATTAAAATCCACCAACTTCAGGATCCCTAGCAAGAACCAGAGGACGATGTGCATTATGTGCAATAGGTACGGACATTGCTTAAATTGACTTGTGGCAGGGCGGAGGACGGGGCCGGGTCGTGATCCTACACACCCGGTCCCGTATTAGGCTAATCAAGCCTCCCGAGAGGGATAAAGGTCGACTGCAGAGGATCGTGCGGGAGAGAGAGATAGTTTACGGACATGTCCGTCATGTGTGTTTGTGTCCTTGTTTTAAGTTTCTCCTTAAATATTATTTATAATCGTCAAGCCGGTTCTCGCCTCATCCTTCCCATTGATCCCTTTACACTGGTGCCGAAACCCAGGAAGGAGGAGGGATGACCGTCGCGGAGTCCTCTCGGGAAGCTTGATTAGCCTAATACGGGACGGGGTGTGTAGGATCACGACCCGGCCCCGCCCTCCGCCCTGCCACATAACTAAAGTGAAAATTGTGTTTAAACTTGTTCTGTTTACAGTATGTGATTTATTATATTTATTTATGTTTTAAAGAAGTTTTCTGTTTACCTTTAATTGTTCATTTGCTCTTCAGAGGACATTTTAATGCATAGCATGAATGTGAAATTCATCATAATTTCTTTTTGCAGTTCGTCAATCTGTGTGAATGTACATTAAAGTGGTTTGTTACACCTTCCTGCTTCCTTCACATAACTTCCTGCTGGTCTATTCTCTTGAAAACAAAGAAAGCAGTTCAGTTTATAACCGTTAACACCTGTTCATGACTGTTATCTTGAGTGTGTTCATTTTGAATATTTGTCTTTGTGAACCACATTGCTGAGCCAAAGTAACTGATGCACTTTTATGTCTTCTTAAACATTTGATTTGTGGTCACACACGACTAAGCACCTGTGTTCTGAAAACAACCCATAGATAGTTTATTGATTTTAATCACAATGTAGTGCAACTGTTACATACCGAGTTGAAGACATGCCACAAATAAAACACAAACCTCATATTACACAAATAAATTATTTGGCTTTACCATATTAAGTACAAATATTTACAGGGCAAAGATATACACTATATATTGGGCCTTTGCATTTGACAAAGATGCGCCTCTTCCATGCCAGAGGGATTTGGTTTGTTGCCATGTGGCAAGCATGAGAGATATTTTTAAATATTTGATAAACAGAAAATCCTGGATGTTTCGTTTTCGAGAGGAAGTTCAAACCTATTCAGAAGGTATTTTTGGAGGGATGCAGTGGCATTAAATCTAATTTGAAATGTCTGGAACTTGAGTAGAAATATCATTTTACAAAAAACACATCAATAAAAATGCAGCACATCAAGAATAAATGTGTACCAAACACGTTTCGCGGCTTTGTTGTAATACATGGGGAAGCTAATCAATTATCAAATGCCCTCCAGGGAAAATATCTTAACATTTTTATATTGCCCTTTCTGTATTATCACTGCAAACAAATTCACAGGCAACCATTCATGCATGTAATGACGACAATCTGTAAATTTTAAAAACCAAAAAGGTGTATGATAATAGTTTTTTTCATTTTTTTTTTTTCATTTTAGCTGTGGTGCTAGAGCAGCAATATGTCATTTAATGTGAGAAAAAAGCATTAGTTTGACTCTATGTTAGGTGCTTGTGTCACGATAATAGCCAAATAATGTGAAATTTCTTACGAAGACAAGAGTTGGGGTTGTAACATGTGCCTTGCAGAAAGCATTTACAACATACAATGTTTTTAAGCCTTTTAAGAAGAAACATGCACCCAAGGGTGGACATCTAGTGGATAATTGAGTAACAAATGTAAATCTCACACATTAGTATTGTTATTGATACTATCGTTTATATACGGCCTCCCTTGTATTATTTGTCAAGGTTGCCAAAATGAAGAGAAAGAGAAAGTAGATTTTTACACTTACAGTAGGACATGCATGCAAATAACTTACATTTATATTCTCAAGTACAAGCACATTTGGAAGGAGGGTCGCATAAACCTGTCTAGCCTCCTTAATTTTGAGTATTGATGTTCAACAGACTGATTTCATCGTAACATTAAGAGTGACATTTTGATTTTGGTACCCAAACTACTGCGTGAAATACTGCAGTAAACATGGTGCGCGTGATCTGGCGATATTGCAACTAGAAATGAAATATGGCGGATCACTTCACTGACAATGAATGCGTGAAAACAACTGGACTCGTTTGATTTATACGTCTCACATTGTTGCATGTTGGAAAGTAAACGTATATACTCTAAACTCTTAGTATTTCACATTCTCATGCATACTAGCTGTTGTTTTGATCACAAGAAGAAAGTTCATTTAAAAGTAGTCCAAACATGTTAATCTCGTGGACATGAGTGGAAACGGATATTAACGGATTCAGTCCGGAGCATCCTCACTTCTGCATGTCGCATTGCAACAGCAAAACGATGGACGGGTCGCTCTTTGCCGCTTCTTTGAACTCGTCTAGTGAGATTTGGTCGTCGTTGTTTTTATCCATCTTGCTGAAGATTCGATCCACTCTCTGCTCTGGTGTCAGACCATCCTCATTCATCTTCATCATGATCACCGTGCCCACCATTTTATAAATTGCCTTCACACAAGAGGGAAAAAAGACGGTATCTTTGCTTCAATGGCATTAGATTCAATTTGGCATTAAGATACAGGAACTAGTATACACATTCAAACCTTGTTTTATACTGTAGTTACAATCATTGTCACTTTCCATGAATACAGTACACTTTGGTGTCCCATTATTTAGTTTGAGGTGTTTTTTTTGTAGTGAGAACTTATTAGCTTGCATAAAATGACAACAGCATGAGTAGGTAGTTTTAAAATAGGGTTGTCAATCGATTACATGTAAAACAAAATCTAATTATATAAAAATATGCATAATATTCATAAACATCATGGATGGGTGGAACATGTCCCTACCACTTTTTGCCTTATAGCACTTTTAGCTTTCGTCAGGTGTGTGTCTAATGCAGAAGAAGTACATCTCCAGTTTTTGAGCGGTTCCACTGTTTGTGCTACTATCCAGATCACAAAGGAAAATGCAAACAGATCTGTCCCCGCTCATAATATGCTCTAATGATATCTTCGTTTATCAAAATAAAAATTATATTAGGGTGAATTACAACCCAGAACCCCTTGTACTAGAGGTGAATATGTTACCATGAGACCAAATCAGGGCTGGTCTGGTAATCTGGAATACCGGGCATTTTCCCGGTGGGCCGACGCACTTTGGGGTCGAACAGGGGAGGACTGGCCATCGGGAAAACTGAGCAGGCCAATGGGTCAGCTGTGAAACGGGCCGAATGGGCCACGATAAGATCAAATGCGCCGCCGCGTTATGCAGAATAGACCACAAAACGGCGCCGCAATATGCACACTCCCCCCAATAATAATATACATATATTTTGAAATTTCATATAACTACCTCCATCTGATGGAATATAATTATGGCATGATTAATTGCACCGGCATCCATGCACAACTCACTACGTGCCCGACTGAGAGCGAACCACATTATAGTGACCACGAGGAGGTTACCCCATGTGACTCTACTCTCCCTAGCAACCGGGCCAATTTGGTTGCTTAGGAGACCTAGCTGGATTCACTCAGCACACTCTGGATTTGAACTCATGACTCCAGGGGTGGTAGTCAGTGTCTTTACTCGCTGAGCTACACAGGCCCCCCAAAATATTTTAATCTTAAAACAATGTCAACAATAAACTGTTATCTCTTGATAGTTGTGAATGAGTCCCTGAACTTTCCAGAGTGACAAAGTTGGATCTAAACCATCACATGGTATATACACACAGGGTTGGGAGTAACGTAATACATGTAACGGGATTACATATTTAAAATACAAAATATAAGTAACTGCATTCCACTACAATTACAATTTAAATAATTGGTAATTAGAATACAGTTACATTCAAAAGGTATTTTGATTACTGAAGAGATTACTTTGCATTTTATTGTCATTTGTTTCATTTAATATTTAGTCCTTTCAGAAGGAAAACATTTATACATATAAATGATGTGATTCAATGTGCATCTGAACAGCGGTGAAACACTTTCTTATGATGCGTTACATTCATACGAGCAGACAGAGAAGTACGTTTGGAGCAGAAGAAATAGAAATAAACTTGTGTAATTTGTCAGCCTTACGCTAAGCTAAAATGCTATTTCTAGCCATTTTACATGCACGTGTTACCAGACACGATCATATTTTTATATCAAGCAAATTCACATGAGATCATAATTTATATATTCTAGTAAGATCTTTGATATTAGGGCAAAAGTCGTACTCTTGATAAAAATTTTTGTATTGTTTTCCTGTAAAAAATATCTAAAAATCCGTAAAACAAGATCAGTTTGATTGATCTTGTTTTAGAAACAACACTGCAGAAGATATTTGGGTTTTTCAGAGAATGTATTTTTAACATGTGTATTTTGTCTTACTGTACTGACAGAGTCTTTAGAGTCAAAACAAGTTAAAAATCTACCAGTGCTGAAGAAGTAATCCAAAGTATTTAGAATACGTTACTGACCTTGAGTAATCTAATGGAATACGTTACAAATTACATTTCACAGCATGTATTCTGTAACTGTAGTGGAATACATTTCAAAAGTAACCATCCAAACCTGTATATATACCAATTTTAAAATCACTTTTTTAGTTTCAGGCCCTGTTTGTACCCTATTCATGGAAAGTGGCCATTATTTAAACACGGTTAAACCAGCCTGATCTCATGAAAATTCTGTGACTGTGGTGACATTTTTGCAATATGATGTTATGTGGTTCATTATCCATAAATGTGAAATGTCCACTGTGTGGTGCTAAAAGCGAGTTAAATGTTCTCCCACACTGCGGTTTTAAAGGTTAATGCTCTATCGAGATTTAAATCAACAAAACCTACCTCCCTACCCTAAACCTTAAACTTATACCTAACTGATAGGATTATAAAAATCAAATGTGAGATGAAAAGCGTAATTGCTGCATGTAATTGTTTTGTGGTGCTTCTATGACAATTTCGGCTCATGTGACGACTCGCGTGCTCTTCAGAAGTCTTACCCTGGTCTATAAGCTGAGCTACCGCGCAATTTGATCCCACTCGAAAAAGCTTGTAAATGTAGTTGTTATGTAATGCAAATGTTATACAATATAGTAAAAGTGTTTTGATGCCATAAGATAGCACTGTTTTGAGGAACTGGGAGAAAAGTTACTGTTTATGCATTAGCCGTTTTACTCGTGATAAGTGTTAAAGTGAATAAAAGTTATTGTTGTTGTAGCACATCTTGAGTATATTTCACCAGGAAACTGCCGCAATACGTACTACGAGCCATGTAAAAAACATTTGCAAAAATGTTGGAATAGTAACATGATTTTCTGAGACCAGGATGAGTTAAACACAGTTCATCCAGTGACATTCATTTCATGCAAAACATTACATTTTTAGTCTTTCAGTCATCAACGTACCTCTATAATCTCCAGCATCTCTACCCGAGTGATCTTGCCGTCTCCATCCAGGTCGTACATGTTGAAGGCCCAGTTGAGCTTTTGCTCGAAGCTTCCTCGTGATGTGATGGACAGGGCACAGATGAACTCTCTGAAGTCAATAGTACCGTCGCTATTCTTATCAAAGGTCCTGAATGCATGCTGTGCAAATTTTGATGCATCACCATAAGGGAAGAACTGCAGGAAGAAGGAGAAAACATGATTTAAACCAATTGATTGGTTTGACCATCTTTTTCCAGGTATTTACTAGAGGTAAAAATATTAAACTTTCAGGTAATACAACTTTTGAGTTTAAAGGTGAAGATTGCCATTTTTAAACCACTAGTGGTACCAAATGGTATTGCAGAAATTATGACTGTTTTCAGACACGTTTGCTGAACATTCCCCCTTTCTACCATTGGTTAGACAAATGTCTAACTCATGCCATTGGTTGAGCCAATGTTGCCGTGCCGATCTGATCGGGATGCTCAATAAACAAACATTAAAAATGGAGTTGTGGTGGCGTAGTGGGCTAAAGCACATAACTTGTAATCAGAAGGTTGCTGGTTTGATCCCCACAGCCACCACCATTGTGTCCTTGAGCAAGGCACTTAACTCCAGGTTACTCCGGGGGGAATTGTCCCTGTAATAAGTGCACTGTAAGTCACTTTGGATAAAAGCATCTGTCAAATGCATAAATGTACAAAAAATATACATTTTTTAAAAAGTATTACATTATTGTGGCAGACGAGTAAAGCATTGATAAGACAAAAAGTGGCTTTAAAAAGCAAAATATATTGTTTATTTCCATATTACTGAACATAAGCCTTTCACTGGCCAACAGTTCACAACAATCCATTTTGCAAATTAATTTGTCAATCGGTCTAAAATTGATTTATTATATAGTTTGACTACTAACTAAGAAACACTACATTTGTAATTGCACACCATCCAGCTGTTTTGAATGCAAGAACTCGTCATCTTGTGCTGTCGCTGGAGTCAAGCAAGCCTGAGTGTGGTTTGTTGTCTGTACAGCTGCGTATTGCCTATACAGCTGGAGTTGCGCTTACTGCACCCTGCTGGATACAGGTGGTACTTCAAGCTTGAATTGCTCTGATGGTTGGAATATTACTTATTATGATCCAGGGTTAAGATACATTTTGTAATATTTTTAATCTCTTATTTTTTTTATATAATTTATCACAATAAATTAACAAGTTTAATCAATAGCCCTTCTTGAGGGCAGCTAAGAGCTACAATGTTACACTTTTTGGGGAAATCAACCTATGGCTCAGTAGTTGTCTCTGCATATTAAGCTGGGGAAGGAGATTGTATTTTTACATAGAAACAATTACACACTTCCACCTTTAAAACTCTAGTCAGCTATCCTACAAACAAAAAGAGGGATTTGTTCATGTATTTACAGTATTTTTAACCATTATTGATCGTCATTTCGATTGCAACCTCACCACGTTCTTCTCTTTGTATCAGAGTCATTCCATGCACTTGGGTGTAACCAGAACTAAAAGTACATCAAAAAGTGTGTTTTCACTGAGGTCCTTATTCACACACATATCTCACAATATCACAGCAATTCTATGAATAACATTTCACAGACTGCAGTTTTGAGGGGCGGTTGTACTTCACTTCAGTAAAACGTTTCCTTGAAGTGTGTAACCCTACAATATTGACTCTGAAATAAGACTTATTTTGCTTTGCTCTTATTTTTCAGACTTTCTATCAAACCAGAGTACTGTATATCATTGTTGCAAAACTTGAGGCTGCTTCCAATAATCAACATAGTGGAATTTATTAGGGCTGTTGATTTAATGCATTAATTCAGTAAGATTCATTTGATAAAAAACAACACGTTAAAAAATACCACAATAAGGATGAATCCTGAGAAAGGCAAGCTTGTAGTTCCACCTGTTTATTCCAGAGGGCAGTAAGTGAAATATCAGCTGTATGAGCAACACACAGTTTAAACAGTGAAGAAAACAACCCTTCAGCAGAACAACACAAACATGCGTTACGAAAGCGACTTACAGAGTCCTTATTACAGGGACAATCCCCCCGGAGAAACCTGGAGTTAAGTGCCTTACTCAAGGACACAATGGTGGTGGCTGTGGGGATCAAACCAGCGTCCTTCTGATTACCAGATTACCAGTTATGGTGCTTAGACTACTACACCACCACCACTCCATATTATCAATGATTAACAAAATCTGATCTGAATATTTTTTATTTTATATATATATATAATTTTTATATATTTAAAGATAACTATGTATCATTATTTCATCATTATATATTGAATTATTGTTATATGAGGGGCTTTCTCAGCAAATATTTGTATATAGGATTAAATGCATTAATCGCAATTAATCGGGACACCATTTAATTAATTCGATTAAAATATTTAATCGGTTGACAGCCCTAGAATTTATCGTTATTATTTTTTAATAGAACTGTCTTTGTTAAAAGTATGCATAATTTCTATTCTATCTATTTTATATGTTAAATAAGTCATTAAATGCAAGTCTCATAATACATCTTGTTTTTGTGTTGTATGTACAGAACACTATTAGTTTATTTTAATTACTTAATTAATAAAAACATTGAGGATTAAATGGCAATAATTCATAAACAATCTTCATAGTACAGCTTTTAGAATAATAGCATAAACATACATTTTATGGAGTAAAAGTGAAGTTTACTGTATTTAAAAGCATTTTATAAGAATAATTCACCCAAAAATTATAATTAATTTAACTCATCATTTACTCACCCTCATGCCATCTCATACTCTTCTGCGGAGCACAAACGGAGATATTTTGAAGGATGCAAGATACTTTTTTGTCCATACAATGCAAGTCAATGGGGTCCAAAATGTTTAAGCTCCAAAAAGAACATAAAATACATCAATACGACTCAATTGGCTTTATCTATATCTTCAGAAGCGCTTCGATCGGTTTTGGTGAGAAAACCAAAATGTATGTCTTTATTCCCCAAAAATATGCTGCATTTATTTCCTTTTTGGAGCTTGAACGTTTTTTTTAACCCTATTGACAAAAACACATCATATATCCTTCAAAATGTCTTCGTATGTGTTCTGCAGAAGAAAGATAGTCATACTGGTTTGAGACGGCAAGAGCTACATCATTTCTGGGTGAAGTATTGCTTTTTAAACTACAGTGCACAGACCATTCTGCTGTACATTAAGATCAGTTCAAACAAGAAATAACTCGGACAAACTATAAAGATATTTCAAATTCAAAAACATAAGAAAAACTCAAATAAAAGAACAAAACTGCATTTGTTCAGCACACAACAATCAAAAGTATTAATATTTAAGGTTAGGGTTTTGATGATGTTGATTGGCTTCCTGAAAGCTGATTGTTACTCACCTTCACATAGAGCTGCTGGAACTCATCCAGGTTCAGTCGACCACTTGGACAGTCTTTCAGGAAGCCCTTGTACCACTGCTTGAGCTCGTGTTCGTTAAATTCGGTGTTCTTCACGAGGTCCTCCATCACCTCGGGGGTCAGTTTGCTGTTCTGTTTTCCCATGATTACTGCATCACAAAAACAAAAAGAAATATGCTGATGGGAAGTTCTTTAAGGTAGCTGCATTTTAATCAGGGATGCAAGTGTAGATTAAAATGATTTATAGAAATGTCATCTTGATTGTTATTTTGACCTCCAACAATTGCTCTGCTTTGATTAAACATTATAGCAAAAAAATTAAAAATAAATAAAATGTACACACACAGTATATATACAGGAATATAACAATATATTTAAGAAATTGGTACTTTTATTCACCAAAGTGGCATTCAACTGATCACAATGTATACTCAGTCAGTCAAAATTACTATAACAATTTGAAGAAAAAAAAATCAGATCTTCTTAAACTACTTCAAAGAGTTCTCATAAAAAAATCCTCCATGTGCAGCAATGACAGCTTTGCAGATCTTTGTTATTCTAGCGGTCAGTTTGTCCAGATACTCAGGTGACCTTTCACCCCACACTTCCTGTAGCACTTGACCTTTCACCTCACACTTCCTGTAGCACTTGACCTTTCACCCCACACTTCCTGTAGCACTTGACCTTTCACCTCACACTTCCTGTAGCACTTGCCATAGATGTGACTGTCTTGTCGGGCACTTCTCACACACCTTACAATCTAGCTGATCCCACAAAAGCTCAATGGGTTTCAGATCCGTAACACTCTTTTCCAATTATCTGTTGTCCAATGTCTGTGTTTCTTTGCCCACTCGAATCTTTTCTTTTAGTTTTTCTGTTTCAAAAGTGGCTTTTTGTTTGCAATTTTTCCCATAAGGCCTCCTGAGTCTTCTCTTTACGGTTGTACATGAAACTGGTGTTGAGCGGGTAGAATTCAATGAAGCTGTCAGCGGAGGACATGTGAGGCGTCTATTTCTCAAACTAGAGACTCTGATGTACTTATCCTCTTGTTTAGTTGTACATCTGGTCTTCCACATCTCTTTCTGTCCTTGTTAGAGCCAGTTGTGCTTTGTCTTTGAAGACTGTAGTTACACCTTTGTGTGAAATCTTCAGATTTATGGCAATTTCAAGCATTGTATAGCCTTCATTCCTCAACATAATGATTGACTGACGAGTTTCTAGAGAAAGCTGTTTCTTTCTTTGACCTAATATTGACCTTAAGACATGCCAGTCTATTGCATACTGTGGCAACTCAAAAATAAACACTAAGACAACGTTAAGCTTCATTTAATGAATCAAATAGCTTTTAGCTGTGTTTGATATAATGGCAAGTGATTTTCTAGTCCCAAATGATCATTTTAGCATGATTCCTCAAGTATAAGGTGTTGGAGTGATGCTGCTGTCTAGATTTGATCAAAAATGTCTTTTTTCAAATAGTGATGGTGCTGTTTTTTACATCAGTAATGTCCTGACTATACTTTGTGATCAGTTGAATGCCACTTTGGTGAATTAAAGTACCAATTTCCTTCCAAAACACCAAAATCTGAACATTATTCCAAACTTTTGGCTCCCAGTGTATACAGTATATATACAATATATTTATATTATATGTGTACAATGACTTAAAATGCTGTGTGGTGTAACCGTGAAGTAAATCTGCCTTTCATAAAAAAAAAAAAAATATCTGTAAATATATATTTTTTAACTTAACTTTTGTTAACGTTTTCAAATATGAATAACATTTAAAAAAAAATAAAAAAAATAAAAAAAATAAAAAAAAAAATTTCACAGCTTATTTTTTCAATAAATAATAATTAAAGATTGAGAGGAAAATAATGAGTGTCACACCATTGACCCACAAAACAAACTCCACTATTCATTGATCCCAAAATGCAACCACAATACAGGTTGTCACAAAGGACTATTTTAATTAGTGGTTGACTGGTAAAGGTTTTCTTTGGCCAATACAGATATTGATATCTAGAGAGCAGAGTTAGCAATAACAATCATATTTTTATCAAAAAATGTATAGTATATCCATAGACAGTGTTGGTGATTTTGGAATGGACTCATCCAAAACCTTGACGATGACTACTTGATTTCACAATGTATTATTTATAGAAAGTATTTCAGCATTATATTGGTATTTCACATTGGCCTTTAAAAAAACACAGAGATGTTTGGAAACACTTTAAATGAACTGTAAATGGGTAGTTGACATGCAATAATTTAGGAAAGTTAACATGTCCTGTGATGTGGCATGCTATACTTCATGTAAAACTATTTCAAACAGTATTTTGCACATTTATTGTTACAATTATTATGCATGTAAATATATGACCTTATATTAATTGAGAGACCACAAGAAACATTAGTACTAAAAATCTATTTAGGTGATTCTCATGCAACCTGTCAAGAACATGTACTGACCCTATTTGATGGGCCATTAAGTTTTTTTTTTTTTTTTTTACATTGTTATTATTTTCATAACAGTTGCACGACCCCCCCCCCCAGCAATGCAATGCAATGCAATGGTGCATCTTACAGTAATTAGAAATTTTATTGTAAAATATGCTTCAATTTCTTTATGGAAAATGTACTTAATTTCTCTGTTTTTTATTACACTCTCACGTGAGGACAGTGATGTTAAGTGTGATCAGATTGTTCAAACAAATCTGGCTGTATAGTGTTTCCCTAAATAGAACAAATTCAATAGAGATTATGTGTAAATAGTCATCAGGTAAAATAGGCTACAAATGGGGTGGAGTTGAAGAGCAGCTATTTCCATGTGGAGCATCTGTCTGCTGCACCAAATGTGAGCATGCAAACCAGAACAGCCTCAAACACGTTTTATAAGAATGCTGCTTAATTAAAGAGTATCAGCAATTGTCTTGACTGCTAACCCAATTGCCTCTCTAATGTAACAGCTCAGTGCTGGGGCTTTTTCAAGCACCAATGGCTCCACAAATGACCTTGAGAAAGGAAACCAAAAATGGAAAGCAATCCAGTATGATCATATATAGCCTTTATATTAAATGTAGGATTAAAGAAGACTTAATATAACCTAGAGAACCCCGTAGTGTCGCCATTGGTGTGTTGGATTAGGGCTAATTTATACTGTGCCCTATTCCATGTAAGCCTTTATATGGGTAAAACATAATTTGGGTTTACATCTAACCAATCCTACATGCGTAACAATCATTTTCTCTTCATTTTAATGTTGAAATGTGTGAATTAAAGCCATTCTCGCATAGCCCGCAGAGAAAAGACGCAGTCGCATTTGCGTTGCGCTAAAATCAAATAAAAAATCAGGAGAAGCACCAATGCGTCTCTTGTTCATTACACAACACGACTGCTATTGTCACTTAACAAATGGAGAGTAACAAGTAACCCGTGCGATCATGTTGCAGTTGTGACAGTGCAATGTGTGTTTCAAATGCATGGACTCAAATATTGTCACATACTCAATGATTCAATTAAAGCCAAATATACTCTTAACGTGCGCAGAATGCTGTAATCAGGCCATGTATAACGCAGTCACGCAAGTGTATGTAACGCAATTAATTCGTTCATTCATGCATTAATTCCCGTCGTTTTCCGAGGCGATGTAAACCTGATCATTTCATTGCAATAAAAAGCAAACAAAACCAAAAAGATCAATATCACGCATTGGCACATGCATGCATGCATCCGACGCTTTCTTACCTTCAAGTAATTTGGAAGAGGCTAATAGAAATGTATGATGGTGCTCAGAACCCGAACCCAAATTCCTCGGATTCGCCGCTTTTACTGATTGCCAAATAATTTATAAAGGTAATTCCGTCTGCCACGAACTCTCTGCCGTCTGAATGTGTGTTATGCGACGCAAGACATGCGGCATACACGGAGCATCAGCACATCATCACCACCGCGCGACTGCTGGGGAGCCTCGGCGTGCGTTTGCGCAAATTGTATGCTTGCAACCCTGCTCTTAGCGTGCTCGTGTCAGTAAACAATCTATTAAGCATCACGCCATCATACAGTATGCATGCTTTACATGTTGCTGTGCATGGGTGTATGTTAGTGAATGGCGTTGTTGCATGCTGTGCATGACACCATGCATTAATAGTCTATATTACCATTGCAAAATCTTAAAATAGGAGTTTTAGATTATGCAAGATTTTGCATTGCTAGTCATGCTGCATGCTGCATACTTTTTCAATAGAATGTTTTTAATTATTTTGTTTTAACTATAAGTTTTATATTTATTTATAGTTAAAAAAAGTATTTAAATATTGATCTTTTTTCCCACCAAAAGCGATCATGTCGCTTTAGAAGACATTCATTTAACCGCTGGAGTCGTATGGACGACTGTCTGTGATTTTTGGAGCTTCAAAAGAGAAAATCGCCATTCACTTGCATTTTAAGAACCTACTACAGTTAAACAGACCTGGGATATCATGAGGGTGAGAAAATAATAATTTTTATGGTTGTTTGGCAACATAATGGCAATGAAGTTGTAAAATTGGATATAACTTTACACAGATAAGGTTAGTAAGCACTTTTCTCACACTAAAATCATGTTAACATGCATATTGTTTACATGTTGTGGCTATACTTTTGAAACAGTGAGTATTTTAACATTTACGGATTGGTCCCATTCACTTCCAATCTAAGGGCTTCACTGTAACCCAGAGTCAAAATAATGCCATCGACTGAGCTTAACTTGTATTGAGCCCAGAACATTCCTTCAATCTCCAAAACAATTGGTTCAAGTTGTTATCATGCTTGGATACAGTACATTGTTCAAAAGTTGTGTCAAAAGAGAATACATTTATCTAGGCATATTTCAGAGTCAAAAAATCGACTGTGCTTTCGTCAAACTTTTTAAAAAACGTTGTCCCTCATCAAAATCATATTGTGTAAAATATTTTGACAGTAAGAAAGGAATCATTCAGAAACAATATATAGAAGGCATGGACTCAGAAATGATCAGTAGGAAAGTGCAAAACAATGGAGAAACAATACATATTTATTTGTTTTCATCAGAACAGCAAGACAAGTCTTAGTTTCTGTCCCATGTATTGCATGATCAAATCACTCCTTAAAAGGAGCAATGCATTGCCATCAATCTCATGTGAGAAAAAAAATAATGATGTGCAGAGAAAACACTTCAAATGATATTTAAAAATACTGCATTGAACACTAAGATGCCAACTTGAATGAACTATGTTGAATGAACACCATTTGAGTGCACCACAAGTTCATAAATCACATAATATGACAATTGAATATACAGTATCATAAACACTTCCAGTTTTCCCATTCTCTTGCCATAACAGTTAAATATGAGAAATGCTTCAAGCTATTTATTTTAGCCTTAAGTGGTAGACATGACATACTGTATTGTTTCTGTTTGGAATAAGGACCAGATTAATTCCAGCAATGCATAGTTGCAGATTGAATGAATGACTATTTAGATGATCAAATATCAAATACATGATCTGCTTACATGTTTCCTAAATACATTTGCATGTGACCCAATGTGTTGATATCAGCATCCTCGATGAACCAGATGACCAAGTGGAGGGAAGCCCTTGGAATCTGGAGATAAACTGTTTGTCAGTGTTTAAAGATTAAATGAAATCAGAGTTTTGAGGCTTTCAGTCCATGTCTATTAACTTTGAGGTCATCTATATGATAGTGTTCCCCTAAAAGTTGATGTGGCAGGGCGGAGGGCGGGGCGGGGCCGGGTCGTGATCCTACGCACCCGGTCCCGTATTAGGCTAATCAAGCCTCCGAGGTATAAGGGTCGACTGCAGGGTGTTGTGCGGGAGAGAGAAATCGTTTACGGACATGTCCGTCATGTGTTTATGTTGTCTTTTAAGTTTACCATTAAACTATTATTTATATCGTCAAGCCGGTTCTCGCCTCCTCCTTTTCATTGAATACCTTTACACTGGTGCCGAAACCCGGGAAGGAGGCGAGAACCGGCTTGACGATATAAATAATAGTTTAATGGTAAAGGATTCGTAGGATCATGACCCGGCCCGGCCCCGCCCTCCGCCCTGCCACAGTTGACAAAAGTATATTTTAGCATCTATACACACTTAAAACCTAAAGTCTTTCACTTCCTGGAAAACAGGTGAAAAATATTGATCTTGCTTTAACGGCGTATCCCATTTTTGTCCAATCAAATTCCCTCTAGAGAGGGACCCAATACCATCTTCATCTGCGTGTCAATAGCGCATTGCAAACGTGGTTCATGTATGTTACTTAAAGTAAAGACCACTGGCATCTTAAAGCATATTTCCAACCCCAACTTCCTGTTTCAACAGGAAATGTGTCAACATAAAAAGAAAACGGTGCTCTTTAACCCATTAAATGGGGTCTTGTAAGCACAATATCATTTACAGAATGCAATACAGAGCTGTTTCCCAAGGTTGTGTTAATAAATTACTTGTTTTTCTTTCCTTTTATGGTTCTGTTCTGAATTTCCTGCTAGCAGGGATTTCCTTCTTGCCTGCTATGACGTCTCCTGGGAAATTATTAGAGTTGAAGGGCTGCCTGCATGAAGGACGGGTAACACCGTTGCTTGAGGTCTGTCTGCTTAAGTGAAACCCAAAGACATTTTTGTGATGATGGGACGAGGTTGAAATGCTGTACGTTGAATCACTGGGGTTCACAGAAAAGCACTTTCAACCTCAGGCTCTGGTGAGTCAGGTCGGTTCAGTGAAGTCAAGAGTAATAACAGTGTTTTCAGATTAACAGAAGGTTGTTTACATGGGAGAGACTATATAGGATCATATATGCCAACACTTTTTAAATGAATACTTCACCCAATGCCGTTGCAAAGCCGTATGCTGTATTTTTGTGTTTTGTGCCCCTCATTGAATATTGAAAACCTGGTCTCATAATCACATTACCATCATTAAGTAATACAAAATGATTTTAAGTGGTTTGTTGCACGTGTAGAGGAAGTTTACTCATGAAATGAACACTAGAGGTGCTACAACAACAACGACTTGTGTTTCACATAAATCACGAGTAAAACGGTAGACTGTCAGTTCATAAACCCTTGCTTTTCGCCTTGTTCCTCACACGATGAGTACTAAATTATGACATCAAAACACATTTACTGTAGTGCATCACTTGTAAGGCCATACATTTGAATGTTTGCATTACATAACCAACTACGTTTACAAGCTAGTTTGAATGTGATCAAACTGCGTGATGAAGCATTGCACTTGCAATGCAAGGGAACGGGGTACAAGTCCTGAAGAGCACACATGCGTCAACACATGGTGCAATCGTGTTTTCATCTCACATTTGCTTTTATGACACTATCGGTTAGGTTTAGGTTTAAGGTTTAAGGTAGATAGGTCGGTTTGCTTATTTAAAACTCGATAGAGCATTAAGCGTAAAACCTTCATCTTCGTTTTTAGCAACACACAGTGGAAATATCACCTTTGAACCTCCGTGATACCAGTAGCGGTTTTAACCACAACACAAAACACCATCCGTGGGGCCCCGGACATCGGTAGGAAAGCTCAGCAAAAACCGCTCGAGGTCACATGTTGTTCTGGGTACTGTACAGAATACGCTGTTGTCACCGCTCGCAGAGATATTCCCGTTAAAGGTCCACCAGGTTTTAAAGGATTTTGTGTTCGGGTTTTGTTAGTTATGAAAAAACATTGGCTCACACGCTCTCACTCGCTGATGAGTTAGGGGCCGTTCACACCGAATGTGTTTTTGCGTGTGTCTGCTCCGTTTTTCCATTGTTTTCTTTGGTAAACATGTGTCCATACCTGCTGCTCCACGTCCTGCAGTTTCTTCAGTGTCTCACACAAGACTGGAACATTTTTAGACACTGTGTCAAGTTAAAAGAATGTCAGGTCTCAAAAATGCATGTCAAGACACCTGCAAATCAAGCAAATTTCAGTGCTTGATAAACGTCAATGTTTTTTTTCCCCTTCTGCTCTAGTGTGCTGATGGGCTTACCATGCCTTGCATGTATACTGTTACAATACTGAATGTTGCCTACGATGCTTACAGCCTTTTGTAAACATGTTGAACAATACACTGCAGACTCCAGGTGAAAAAGTAAATAAGACAGAAATATACTATGGTATACAACAAATCCTCATAGTTACAAAAAAATAATACTGTATCATATTATAATGACAAACTGGACAACAATAAATCATTATTAAGGATCATTAACTAGACTTTTTGAAACATTTTGATTTTAATTGGCTACAATGGAAGATAAGTTCAATTTTATGCAATTTAAGCAAACATTTTAGAATGTTTGATATATGCAAGGAACCACGTTCCTTGGTCTTTTGGAAAAATGTCACCACAGTCATATCATTTCCCCAAATGATACTTCTTGAATTACGTTTACATTCATGCATTTGGCAGACGCTTTTATCTAAAGTGTCTTGTGCACTTATTACAGGGACAATCTCCCCGGAGTAACCTGGAGTTAAGTGCCTTACTCTAGGACACAATGTGGGGATCGAACCAGCAACCTTCTGATTACCAGTTATGTGCTTTAGCCAACTATGCCACCATCACTCCATTTTTAGATATATTTGGTAACTAGCACTATGTATTATATTAATATAATTTATAATCTTCTAATATTAATATTATGGTACCTGTAAACTCCTGGAAGCATCCTGATAAATATACTGAGCTGACATCACAACCAAGAGTAATGCATCACCATTCTTGGCTTCAGCTGGGAGCAGGAGAACCAACAAGCATTTTAGTGTTCGTCTTTAATGT
This sequence comes from Xyrauchen texanus, assembly GCF_025860055.1. NCBI lineage: Eukaryota > Metazoa > Chordata > Actinopteri > Cypriniformes > Catostomidae > Xyrauchen > Xyrauchen texanus. Next base: position 3,426,075 of record NC_068297.1, read on the forward strand.
GTAATTGTAATATAAGAGCACGGGCTTACTCACTTTGGCCGACTGACTAATCAATAACAGACACAATGAAATAACACAGTAACAGAGTATAAAACTAGATGATAAATCTCATAAGATCATTTTTACTGCAGAATGTAGTTATGAAGTCACAGTTTTCGAAAGACACCGTTTTCTGTGGACGAAAACACCATTCCAGTGTGGATTAAAGGTATAAATGTAACAATCAATGCGTTTTCCAACTAAATTTGTTTAGGAGCAGTCACACTAGGCCACATCCACACTAATCCATTTTCATTTGAAAACTCCAGTTTAAGTTTCCTAACAAGTTTCCTAAGTTTCCATTTTCGGTGGAGGAAGACACCATCCCAGTGTCAAAGAGGGTCGTATATGTAGTGAAATCAATGCTTTATTAGTGTGGATTTGGCCTTTGTAAACACAACTAATCATGATTAGATTATAATGACCTGGTCATACTTGCCATAGGCTGACCTTAAATCCTGGTTTTTCTCCCCTTTTTTCTTGGAAACTAAATTGGAAAGACTCAAGAAAGTGATTTGGAAAATCCATTATGGTGTCGGTGTGCAGGGGGGGTCCGCCTGGCTTGCGTGTGGTACCTGTCCTGTCTGTCTGCTGACGAATGAGTCGGTCAATGAAGCTGATTGCATTTCACTCCTGCTGTTTGCCCTTTGTGCTGAATTCACACGATTACACATTACACCTATAGACAACAAACAGAGAATATTGACATGAAAGGCTTCTGGTCTTAAGGGTTTTTCTGTCAAAATTTGATAACTTACTGCATTTCGATTTCCACTGGGAAAGTCACAGTAAAAAAAGAAAATAGAAAAAATTAAATTAACTTAGTCATGGAAAAGTTATTGAAAAATTTCTATAGGTAGATATATATACTCTGAAATATTTAACAGGCAATAAATAAATAAATAAAAAATGACAAATAAACTCATTCACATTATTGTACTGCCAAATAATAATAATAATAATAATAATAATAATAATAATAATAATATTAATAAAATAATAACAAGAACAAAATACAAATCAAATGTTAATTTAAATTGTTAGGTAAACTTTCTGGTCTTTATGGAGGGCCAAATGACTCAAAAACCATAAATAAATATTTAAATATATAATTTAATACATAATAAAAAATTTCAAAACTAAAAAAAAAAAAAAAAGATTTTATTGTTACATAATTATATAATAATTAAATTCATATATTTAATATTTGTTGCACTGTCTTTAATTTAAATTGATTTAAAATGTAAAATTCACTATAATTGACATTTTTACTGTATTACATTAATGAGGATTAATTTTGAAAACAACTGAAATTACAAAAAAAAAAAAATCAACTAAAAAGTAAAACGTCTCAATGCATTACATGAATGAAAATCACATGAATAAATGATAATCATATTTCAGTGTGAAATGCGACCTGATTTGGTTTTCATAAAATTAACCAGGTTGTTAATATAAAATAAACTAATTTGGCTTTAGTGATCAAATGTAGCAGATAAAACTGATAAATACAGAATATGCAGTATGTTCATCTTTATAAGCACTTATATGAAATCATGTATCACAATCATGTCTTTTAAACAGGACAACAATAGTTATTGCCCTTGCTTTCCTTACACATTTAGTTGTCAGGCTTTCATTAACACTCATTAACCAGGCAGCTGATTATAGCAGTGCTGTCTGACATGTATTGTTCTTTAATATATCCTCCCCCAAAATGCATGTCTAACACTGAGTCCAAACCACTCTAATAGACTAAAGCATTTAGCTGAGGGGAGTAGGCAAGTGCTTTTACCACTGATACACACACAGATAAACGTTTATACTGACAAAGGCTTTCAGCATGCTCCTGCATTAAGCAGCGACGGACACTGGCTCTATTGAGAATGAAAGCACTATACACATCATTAGATACAAGGAGGATGGCTAACACAACCTTCTCACCTTCCCTTCCACTCAAGACATACAGAAAAAAATGCCATAGAAGAACTATTAAAGATGCAAAAGATGGACAGGAAACCTTCAGACTTGTTCCTGAGTACTCTGATCGCCACAGTAAGCAAGGCTGTTCATGTGTCTACAGAATGCATGATGATGCGGTGAAGTCACCGAACCAGTGTTGTCATGGCAACAGACATCCAGTGCCTGGGCTGCTTCCCATTACATTTTCAAAGCCTACAACATTCTTCTATATTATATAATGTCCTAAGAAAAGGGGGAGACAGGCATATGTAAAAATGTCATTCAATGGGAGCATTTGGCTTGTTATGAAATCGCATATTTAAAGACCTACCAACGTATGAAGAAACCTCTCCTACTCATGGACACACACATCAAGCTAACATGGATATGTCTATTATGTGCACATGAATGCGTGCGTAATTGATGCCTTACGTAATGCTTTGGCAACATAAACCCTAGTTTATTGTGTCAATGAATATTTGATTTTTAGATCTTGATATCTGTTACGTTAAACTATACCCACCTTATGATTATTCTGGATGCATTTTTATTGAGAATTCCTAATGCAAAAATAACTATAATAATAAATGAGCATCACGAAGATGCCATTTAATATTCATCAAAGCAAAAATATTTTTAGAAAAATATATAGACTCTCTCTGGGAATGTGTGAAATTGTGTTTTCAATCAACCCCTTTTATGAATCACACTATGGGAAAGACCACTAAGCTCGTGAATATGAAAAAAAGAACCCAATTTACGTACTTTTCCTGTGTAAAGCCAATGCCACTCCCAACTTCTGACTGTCCAACATCAACATGGCAGACGGTGTTGTGTCGAACTCTGTTTCCCTGTTGGAAACCGTTCCCCCAGCTGATCTGTATGGGAGGAACAGTATCTAACGGTAGCATTCTCCGCTGTCAGAATGCATTCCCCCATGCACAAGCCTAAGCCTAACCTTTCCCTCCCCTAACCCTAACCATAACCCCATACCCTATCAGGGCTAGGTATACAACGTAAGGCGTCCTTGGTGGCGCTTGGACTTCAGTGCCATGTAAAAACTCAACTTCCTTTACTTTTACCAGCTGTAGTAGATGAGGTGAGTTATTACTTGCCATATTGTGAAAAGTGTTGAATGACAGTTACATTGTGAGATAAATGGCTTTTATCTTTACACTGACATCCTGCCAGACTTTGACAGGTTGACTATGAAAATAGAAGAGAAATAAGAGAATACATGTAAAGATAATAAATAAGCTAAGGGGAGCCCCCGGCATGACGTACACCCCCCCCCCCCTCTCTTTCCCTGGGGGAGGGCGTGCCCTAAGCCCCGTCTGCCGGCAGGTCATCCCCGTCTACCTGGATGAGGGAAACAGAAATATTAAAAATGGGGGGGGGGTACTTCCTGTAACAGTGTAGTACCCCCCCCAAAAAACACTGTAAAATTTAAACGAGAGGGAAAAGGCCAACGCGGATCGGCAGTGAGAGAGAGAGGAGAGCGAGATGGAAAAAAAAATCTTACTCGCCAGTTTTCCGATACGCCGTAGCTTGTTCCTCGGCCACTCCTCCACCCTCTAACGGAAGACAGCCGCGCTTCTCCAGGCGGATCAGAGGCAGTCCTCCATCCCCCTGTGGCTGCTCCGTTGGGGTGGATGGTAGTGGCGAGAACTCTACTACGGCGTATCCCACCTCCTTCCCGGATTTCGGCACCAGTTTAAAGCAGTTCAATGGAAAGCAGGAGGCGAGAACCGGCCTGGCGATATAAACAATATTTTAATGGTTAACTTAAACAAAAGACAAACACACACACATGACGGACATGTCCGTAAACGATCTCTCTCTCTCTAGATCTCTCTCTAAATTTGACAAAAATGCCCCAGATGTTTGAAAAATGGGGGGAAACTTGTTTTCTGATATTTAATACTGTTCTTTACACTAATGTTTATGATAAGAACAATGTTTGATTGAAACTTGGACCTCACTGAATGTGAAAGCTATATACTGTTATAGAGATCAGCCAATTATTTATAATGGATTCTATTATTGGGTTATAATATCTAATGCATTACAGCTACTTATGTATATGTTCATTTGATTTTATAGTCAATGGCCATAATTGTTAAAATTGAAAAACACTATTCTATCATACAGAGTTTGCAGCCAGTGTGTTGTTTGAGTTTATTGAAGAGCCCAGTGCCGTGACCCTTCCAAACAATAGTTTTAAAGGACCTTTGGGACATTATACCAGTCTCATTCGAGATGGAGCGATACGAGAAGATCTGCAGCAAAAGGCTGTTTTGCAAAAACTGGATCAGATGCAAAAGGATCTCAGAGGATACAACGAACGTTCAAGGTAACATTTTAAAAATTAGCATGGACTAAGCAGCCAAAAATACCCTGCAGACATTGAAATGCTCTTCTAGTTATTCAAGCTTCCTATATTTTTGCTTCATTTCCATCTGCAACAGTTCTTCTCCAAGCAAAAGCCACAAAAAGATTACTACATCTATGGAGATGTTGGAAAGTTCTGCATCGTCATGTTGTGATGTCAGTCAAACTTTATGTTGCTGTTAAAGAAATTAATTAGTGTTGTATCAATACGCATATTTTGGATTTCAGTTTGGGAAAAAGAATGGTCATGGATATGTTTTATAACCTTGTAGAGATGGAGAAGAAAAAAAAGGGTCAATTTTCATGGATTCATGCTGGACGTGCATTAATGTGAGTGGGTAAAATTGGATAAAATGTCAAAGGTCCTATTGCACCGGTCGGTGAAGAAATCAGTGAACACGCCTCTCTTCTATGTTTTGATGAATTTCAGGTGACTGTTGCACTGTGTAACTGTAGTATTCTAATCTAATCAAGCTTTATGATCACTTCAGCATGCTAAAATCTGTTTACGTTATATATTCAATCTATGCAATGTCAATTATAATCAATAGAGAGAATAAACCAGTATATTTTATGTACTCTGTTCAATAGGTCACCGATATTGCAGATACAATGATTCTGAAGCAGCTCTTTGAAAACCTCTTTCTAAATGGGGTTGTATTTGTTACCACTTCCAATTGGTCTCCATATGGTAAGAGATTAAAATGTTCTCAGGTATGAAACTTCTGGATAACCCATTGTTTAGCTTTGCCGCTCTTGATGACTGTTGCTCCATCAATCGATCTTTACTGAACTTTCAACAGGAATGAAATGGAGATTTCAATGAACAGTGTAATATTCAATGGCTAAAATTGAATGCATATTCTTCTTGAGTGGGCTGGAATGAAGTGTGACATTGTAAAAACATCAATATCATTATGCCATTTGTAAAGTTTAGCCACAACATGATTTAAACTACAGAGACCTGGAATGAATATCAAGACACATGCTTATCACAGTCAACTTAAAGGAGAGAAACCTCATTTGATAGTGATTTCTGCAACATGTGCACTATTGCACTGTGATATCTTTGTCTCAACGATGACTTGAATCAATACTTGATTTAATTAACCAAGGGTGGGTAAAAATATTGTTCTTCCGATTAATTGGGATCTTCATGAATCTCGATATCGATTCATAAATCCCAAGATCGATCTTTCACTCAGTGCGCAACCCTCTACAACAATGAGAGGAAGTGACTGCAATTTCGTGCAATGCGACTAAAATGTATATATTTGGCACCTGACTGGTTCATGTTTACATTTCACTCAGTGTTTAGTATTGAGGTCCTTTCACACTGTGTTGAGTGTAAAAGTTGTTCTGTGTAATGTCTGCAGGGCCGTAGCTAGTGGGGTGAAAAGTGGTAATGATTTTAGGGGCCCAAAGGTCCAAGGGGGCCCACAACAAATTTGAAACTGTATTATTTTAATTGGTAAGGGGCCCAGAGCAATATATATTCATGAGGCCTAGAATTCCTTGCTACATCCCTGAATTTGTGTCCAAAGACGAGATCTGGATGGTTGTTCATAATGACCCCATTTAAACCTGGTATTAAGATGCATTTCGTGTGATCCAATCACATGTGGTCAGCACTAAATACAGGTCTAAATGGGGTGTAAAACATTTTGTGTTCAAATCACAAACACCACATACGAATGTGGTCAAAAACGAGCTGTAAACGATAATTCGTCCTGAATGCGGTAGCAGTGAAGCGCCTTCCCTCACCTGTCAATAAACCCCTGCACCGAAAACAAGAGTTTAAACTTTATCGGTTAAGAGCAGCTTTAAAAGGAAATAACCATCCGATAGAAAAATGAATAAAGCAGATACATATAATTTCACAGATCTTTTTCAATGTGTCTTATATCAACATGCACGGACACTTATGAGACGGTATGATACAGGTAATCCACTAAAATAACAGACAATTCTCCTCGAAATGTTGTTTTTGTGCTTAGATTAAATTTCAGCTGCATCTGTGTAATGAAGACTCAAGTGGGTTGAGATCCATAAGCGGTTTTATTGGACAGAGGAATAATCAAACGTACAGGCAGGGTCAAACCACAAGCAGACAGGAATATAGTAGGCAGGCAAATACGATATCAGAGCAGGCAGAAGATCGGGGCAGGCAGCAGACAATGGAGATCGATAAACAGGCAAGGTACTCACAGGGCAGTGGCAATCAAACAGGGTCGGAGAACAAAGCAAGGTTGGTACACGGTAAATCTCAGAGTAAACAGGATAACGCTTGGTAATGTAGCCGGAGCAAACAAGACTTCGCAGTGAAGTGGAAAACAGACATGACTTAAATAGGGAAGAGACAACAAGGCACAGCTGGAGCATAATCAGACCTAGATATGTGGGTTAGTGGGGGAATGTGGTTTTACTGGTTAATACACCGGTGAACCCGATCTCCGATGACTGAAGGGGGAGGTGCCCTCACTAGTGTTCGTTACAGAGCCCCCCTCCTGTGAGCGGCTCCTTACGCGAGGACGCGACCTGCGCCGGGGTCTCCCCCGAGGTCGAGGGGCCGGTTTCTCCGGGTTGATCCGATGGAACTCAGTGATGAGGTTGGGGTCGAGGATGTCGTTAGTACTGACCCAGGATCTTTCCTCCGGACCGTACCCCTCCCAGTCCACCAGGTATTGGATCTGACCTCGGTGTCGTTGGGAGTCGAGCAGGGTTCACACCAGGAAAGCTTCCTCGCCACCCACAGTCAGGGGGGGGGTCCAGGGGTCACCTCCTCCTCAGCCCTCGGAGCATCGGCCGGTTTCAGCAGGGAGACATGAAAAGTGGGGGAAATGTGGTAATTAGCAGGGAGTTGAAGGCGGAATTAGACAGGGTTAATCTTTCTTAGAATTTTAAAGGGACCCACATACCTAGGACTGAGCTTTTTGCATGGTAAGCGAAGACGAAGGTCTCGGGTGGAGAGCCAAACCCATTGGCCCGGGAAGTAATCTGGACCGGGACGGCGATGACGATCTGCTTGTTCCCGGGAACGGTTTATCGCCCGCTGTAGGTGGACGTGAGCTTGGTCCCACACCGCCTCACTGCGCTGGATCCAATCGTTCACTGCGGGGACTTCCGAAGGTTCGCCGGACCAAGGAAAGAGAGGGGGCTGGTACCCCAGGACACACTGGAAGGGGGTCAGGTTGGTAGCTGGTTTGAGGAGGGAATTCTGTGCGTATTTGGCCCAAGGAAGGAAGCGGCTCCAGTCCGACTGGTTGCGATGGCAGTACGCTCGGAGGAACTTGGTGATCTCCTGGTTCAGGCGCTCCGTCTGACCATTAGACTGCAGGTGATACCCTGAAGTGAGGCTGACGTTAATGTTCAAGAGCTGGAGGAAGGCCTTCCAGACTCTGGAAGTGAACTGAGGGCCCCGGTCCAAGACGATATCCTCGGGAAGTCCGTAGTAGCGGAAGACGGCAGGCCTTGGAGAACCGGTCAATGACGGTGAGGATCGTGGTATGGCCTCGGGAGTTAGGTAAGTCTGTGATGAAGTCCACGGCAATGTGCGACCAGGGGCGCTGAGGTATGGGTAGTGGCTGGAGCAGACCTGCAGGTGGTTGTCTTGGGGTCTTGGCAATGTTGCAGGTCTGACACCTACTCACGAAGTCGGCCGTGTCGGTGGCCAGCGTCACATACCAGAAGCGGTTCCTTAAGAGGCGAACGGTGGAGGTGACGCCAGGGTGCCCAGAGTTAGGGGCGTCGTGTACCCAGCGCATTACCCTCTCCCGGATGCTGGGAGGCACAAATGTCCGGTCGGGCGGACATTCGGGTGGAGGCGGAGCCATGGCCTGGACCTGGGAGATGTCAGATAGGAGGTCCCACTGGATGGGAGCTAGGATCAACTCAGAGGGAATTATGGGTTCGGCAATGGGACTTTGAGGTTCGGCCTCGTACAGTCGTGAGAGTGAGTCCGCCTTGCCATTCTTGGATCCTGGGCGGTAGGAAATGGAGAAGTCAAAGCGAGTAAAAAACAAGGCCCATCTGGCTTGTCTGGGGCTAAGTCGTTTGGCAGAGCGGAGGTACTCCAGATTACGGTGATCCGTAAAGACCAGGAAGGGATGTCTGGCTCCCTCCAACCAGTGTCGCCATTCCTCCAGCGCGGCCTTCATGGCCAGGAGTTTGCGGTTGCCAACGTCATAATTCCGTTTGGCCGATGTGAGTTTGCGGGAGTAGAAGGCGCAGGGGAAGAGTTTAGGCAGGTTACCTTGGCGCTGGGAGAGTATGGCCCCAATGCCTGTGGCAGAGGCGTCGACTTCCACCACGAAAGGGATGTCAGGGTTGGGGTGATGCAGGATCGGTGCGGAGGTGAAGCGTTCCTTCAACTGGTCGAAGGCCTGAAGAGCATCGATGGACCAGAGAAGCTTGGTTCGACCCTGCTTTACCATGGCAGTGAGTGGTGAGGCGACGGTGCTGAAGTTCCTGATGAACCGCCGATAGAAGTTGGCGAATCCCAGGAAACGCTGGAGCTCCTTCACAGTGTTGGGCTGAGGCCAGTTTAGAACGGCTTGAACCTTATTGTCGTCCATGGCCACCCCCTCAGGGCTGATGATGTACCCTAGGAAGGCGACGGACTTCAGGTGAAACTCACATTTCTCCGCCTTGGCGTATAGCTGGTGTTCGATCAGTCGCTTCAGTACCTGTCTGACCTGGATGATGTGTTCCTCGAGAGAGTTGGAGTAAATCAAGATGTCGTCAGTGTAGACGATCAGGCACCGATTGAGCATGTCTCTGAAGACATCGTTAATGTGGGACTGGAACACCGAGGGGCTATTGGACAAGCCGAACAGCATGACCCGATATTCATAATGCCCACTGGTGGTAGAGAAGGCGGTCTTCCACTCGTCCCCCTCCCGAATGCGGATCAGATTGTAAGCACAGCGCAAGTCCAGCTTAGTGTAGATCTTCGCTGACCTCAGTTGTTCTAGTGCCGCGGGAACCAGGGGCAGGGGGTACCGGAACTTGACGGTGACGTCATTTAGGCCACGATAGTCAATGCAAGGACGAAGAGAACCATCCTTTTTGCCTACGAAGAAGAACCCGGCTGCCGCCGGAGAAGTGGATGGACGAATGAATCCCTTGGCCAGCTCCTCCTCAATGTATGATTTCATGGCGAGGGACTCGGGTTCCAACAAGGGGAAGATTCTGCCTCGGGGTGGTGTAGTACCTGGCTTGAGCTCGATGGCGCAGTCGCTGGGACGGTGAGGCGGAAGTAGTGACACCCTGGCTTTGCTGAATGCCTCACTCAAGTCGGCGTATGCTGGGGGTATCAAGGGGAAGGCGTCAGACCCCTTTAAGACTTTGGTAGCTCCCACGGTGGCAGGTAGAACGGGTTTCATGCATCTCGCCACGCAGTCCGGACCCCACCGCGTGATTTGACTGTTCCGCCAAGAAACTTGTGGTTCGTGTAATCAGAGGAAGACCAAGAATGACTGGGTTGTGGGGGGAGTGAATGACATAAAAGCGTGTGGTCTCAGTGTGTAGTACACCCACCTGCAGGAGAATATCGATGGTGGTGTGACACACTCGGCCGGATCCCAGGGGACGACCATCTAGTGCCGCCACTGTCAAAGAAGGAGTGCAAGCCGTCAAGGGAATGTGGTACTGTTTGCAAAAATTTTCGTCAATGAAGTTGCCCGCAGCCCCTGAGTCTATCATAGCATGCACACCGGTATTGGACGCTAGGTAAATGAGCTTAACGGGAACTTCGAGGCAGGTTTTAGACAGCGTGGAGGAAATTAACAGACTCACCCCAGGCCGTTGTGGTTGTGGTGGACGTGTCGGGCAGCTGGCACGTTGATGTCCAGCTTGGCCACAGTATAAACAAAGGTGGTTGGAGAAACGGCATTCTCTTTCCTCGGGAGAGATGTGGGTTCGGTCGACCTGCATAGGCTCCGATGTATCATGGTGTTGGTGTCCCGTTGGGAAAGGTGTGGCCCGCCAGGCTGGGGGCCACTGAACTGGACGTCTGGAGCGGATGAGGCTGTCAATGCGGATGGCCAGGTAGACGAATTGCTCTAGTGAAGTTCCCTCATCGCGACAGGCCAGCTCGGATTGGAGTTCCGCATTCAACCCCTGCCGGAAGAGGAGCTTATGAGTGGACTCCACCCAACCGGTTTGTGCGGCGAGGGTGCGGAAGGAGAGTGCGTAATCTGCCGCCGTGCGGTTTCCCTGGCGGAGAGCCAGGAGCTGTTCGCCGGCGTTCTTACCGCCCTCGGGGTGATCAAAGACGTCAATCAGTCCCTGCCTGAACGAGTCAAAGGAAAACTGGGTGAACCCCTGGTTGGTCCAGACCGCGGTGGCCCAGTCGAGGGCTCTCCCCGTGAGTACGGAGCTCATAAAGAGAATTTTACTCTCATCAGTGGGATACAGTGCAGGTTGTTGTGAGAGGAAAACCGAGCACTGCATGATGAACCCCTTACACCTAGAGGGCGTACCGTCAAATTTGTCGGGTAGCGCGAATCGTGGGCTGGCGGATGTGAGAAGATGAGGATTGACAACGGCTTCCGCGCTGGCTTGAGGCTCTGCCGGCGCCGGTGCAGGTGCGGGCTGGTGGAAGGCTTGCATGGAGCGCATCAACTCCTCTACCGCTGACGTGAGCCGACCGAGTTGGTGTTGTTGTGTAGCCAGCAGATTAGCTTGCACAGAAAGTTCTTCGGCCATGCGTGATATCACCGCTGGATCGGTGTTTGGCGAAGTCTTCTGTAATGAAGACTCAAGTGGGTTGAGATCCATAAGCGGTTTTATTGGACAGAGGAATAATCAAACGTACAGGCAGGGTCAAACCACAAGCAGACAGGAATATAGTAGGCAGGCAGATACGATATCAGAGCAGGCAGAAGATCGGGGCAGGCAGCAGACAATGGAGATCGATAAACAGGCAAGGTACTCACAGGGCAGTGGCAATCAAACAGGGTCGGAGAACAAAGCAAGGTTGGTACACGATAAATCTCAGAGTAAACAGGATAACGCTTGGTAATGTAGCCGGAGCAAACAAGACTTCGCTGTGAAGTGGAAAACAGACATGACTTAAATAGGGAAGATACAACAAGGCACAGCTGGAGCATAATCAGACCTAGATATGTGGGTTAATGGGGAATGTGGTTTTACTGGTCAATACACCGGTGAACCCGATCTCCGATGACTGAAGGGGGAGGTGCCCTCACCAGTGTTCGTTACAATCTGGTAGAAATATTGCTCCATTTTTTCACGCATTCTGACGTTGTTGCACTTTAATGCCATGCAGTAACACACTGACATAGTGATTGATGTGGTCATGAAACAGAGTCCCATCTTCTCCCAATCCAATCACAAGTGGTCACAGAAGACACATTTAAGCGAGCAGGTGTAAACAGCGATGTGTCTCACCTGACTACATGTGACCGGATCACCCAAGATGCGTCTTAATACCAAGTGTAAACGGAGCCAATCATGCTACTATATGGCTACGTACTAAATTAATACATAAATGGATGTGAACTATTGATTTGAGTTGAAATTATTTTATTATGTGAGGAGAGAGCGTAGAGTGACACACTTTGTACAGCTATGTAGGTTGCCTGGGACAACGGTCAATTATACATATAAGTGCAGAATTCTTTGAATGACCAATTAGAATTAAGTATTCTAGAGAGCAGTTCAATAAAACGTAGATGTACATGGGAAGATCTGGGTTATTTTCTATTGAATATAATAGTGTTGGATGCACTGTAAAACTGTCTCTTTTAACAGGAATATTCTAGATTCTAGATCAAGAATAGAAAATTATCGAATTTCATCATACACAATGAAACATTAGTGCAAAGGATTATTGATAGAGCATTGTTAACTAATTTCGTTAGATTGTCAGTGGAGTTATGCTAAAGTTGTGCTTCCTTTATCACTTAATTATGCCAATTTCTGTGGTACTTAGATATGAATACTAGTGCTTTGGCAAATTGTCTCATATCTTTAAATCTGGCGAACCCAATGATGATGCGAGGCTCGATAAACTGTTTGATGAGCTGGCATTCAAACAGAATGACAGTAAGCTGCCTTTCGACATGTCACCACAACACATACAACTTTTTTGACGTATAATACAACAAAAAACACAAGTATCTTGTTTAATTGGTTGATTAAACAATTCTTAAGACAGACCAAAATGTCATATTCCTACCGATTTGAACGAGGGGTCATAAAAAGCCTGGTCTTTGCTAGGAATTTGCCATCGCAGATTAATGATTGATGTCTACAAATCTGATATAGATTAATTTTGCTCCTCCTAGTTAACCTGCCCAGATCTCTAAAGGTACGCGGCAGGATATTGACACTAAACAAAGCTTGTGGGACCACAACAGATGGCAACTTTGAGGAGCTGTGTGACTGGGTAAACTTGTGTCTTTACAGTCAAGTGGGTTCACTTTATGGCCATATTGGAAATGTTTACATTTCTATAACATGGCATGTCAAATCTGCAATGAAATCAGTGATTATGGCTGATACATTGTGCTTCTTTAGTACAAATTAAGGCCGTAACCATGTCTTGAACATTGGGGGGAAATCTAGATGCACATTTTGTTATTGCTCATTTTGTCAAGGAATATTAATTTATTATTATTAATATTATTTTATTAGTAATACAATTTTAAATAGCCGATTTATCTTTTATTAAATTCAAAAGAGTTTCAGACACATTAGCCACTTTTCCACATTTAGGCTTCTGAACAGTTCTTGTCCCAAAACCGTGCCGATCCAGGCCAGTTGGCATGGTTACAGTTTCTTTTTTTGATTTGGGAGGTAAACATTGGAGCGTGTGCACTATGGAGGATGATCACCTATTTTAGTTTTTAAGACTGCTTTTTTTCCTTGGTTTTACCCTTGTACTACACAGGAAAGACACGGCCCATGTCGCAAAAAGGAAAGCAAAGAGAAAAAGGAGAGAGTTTTATCATCATTTGCTGAGGGCTTGTGTTTGCCACGAACATGAACACACAGAAAGTGAAAGGAGAAATATAAGTATGATATAAAAATAGAATATGAGAATATATTGATACGTTTTGAGTTTTAATGAGCTAGTAAACTTCTCACCATTATTTTGGTGAGTAAATAATGATAAAATGTAACTGTCCCTTTAAGCATAAAGCGTGTTGTTAACTGTGCATATTATTGGGCCTGTGCTGTCCATGATAATATTTATTACTTTCATGTTTGATTTTAAGACCTTTTTTGTTACTTTTGTTCAATAAACATTTCTGGTACGTCTGGAAAATCTGGATTCTGAAGAAAAACCATTCGAGAATCACTGCGCTAGTGTATGTTTTTCAGGTTTGGGATCCTTGCTGTTATGTATTCAATTGTTGGTTAATTTACTGTATCATCTTTTATGCATCACATTCTATAACTCAGAATATGAGAATATGAATAATTTATATTTGGTTCCAATGAAGGGTCAATTGCTCTGAGGGCCTGAAGCATGTGCATTTATTGCTAACGTAAGCTCACTGTAACTTTAGCTCATAACTAGGGTTAGGGATTTGAACACGTATTCAACTTTGTCATGCATTTTGCTCAGTTTGTGCCACCCACATCAATGATACCTCAAATCACGTGACTTGTTGAGGAGAGAGGGGTGCAGTTACTTTTCTACTTTTGACGTGGACCAGTAAGAAACCACCAAACAGCCGCATATAATGCTAATGTTTGTAGTGTCTTCTTTTACTATTCCAATTATTATCAGTGATTCTCGACAGAAAATACTGTTGTGCAATGACTCAAATTAAAATCTGCATAAATTTAAGGCAGTACAGTGTACTAAATATGTCAGTCCTCTTTGTATCTGATTTTCAGTTTAAGTTTGTTTATTTAATTTAATATTAGTCTATTTTGTAGCAAAGCAGTGCTTATCTAGCTTTAGAGGACCTTAACACTCAGACACTTCCACTCTCAAAATGTGGCCCCCTCAAATTACAAATGCCCCCACATATTTCATCCTGGCGCCAACTCAGCAAATACCATCATGATGTATTAATGCTTGACAATTTCAGTTATTAACCTACGGTACTGAGATTATGAGAATGAGAATATTTTTGCAGTATAGTAATGAGTAATTTGTCATTGAAATATTTACAAAATGCAAAGAAAAAAAGAAAAAACCTTAATGCAAAATACAGGTTTTATGTAGATTTTAGGTAATACAAAAAATGTAGAACTTTAAATTGTATTGCATTAAAAAAAATCTTTCTAAATGCGTGTGTGTGTGTGTGTGTGTGTGTGTGTGTGTGTGTCTCATAGATCTCATCTTCATAGGTGCTCGCTAACAGCACTTGCCCCTACAGTCTGTTAAGGCTAAATGGGGGATCTTTGTCTTTGTGTGTGTATCTGTGTGGTCAAGAGATTGGATAAAAAGAGAGAGAGAGAGAGAGGGGTAATGGTAAGTTCTTGCACCACCGAAAGCTCTTCCCTAAACACACGGTTGGCAAATTCTGGTGCCCCACAACAAACAGCGCACTCCAAATCCTCTGTCAGTCCACTCCGCACAAACCACAGAACATTATCATCCACACAGGAACCAACGACCTCTATACCCAGAGGGAAAGAGTTGCAGATAGTGTCATAAGAGTGGCTAAGAAGGCACTCATCACCATCTCAACCCTGCTACACAGGAAGGACTACCCTGCCAACCTGATCAATAGCATCAACCAGAGGATAACAACTGCATGTTCCAGCCTTACGGCCATCAACGTTGCCCACCACCCAAGTCTAACGACTGAGGATTTATACGACCATGTGCACCTAAGCCAGGAGAGTGTAAGAGTCTTTGCTAAAAACCTAAAAGATTCATTACTCTGCAGAAATTCACAATCTGCACCCTCACAACGTCGGTGTACAAGTTCCAACAGTCATCACGGCGACCAACTTTCAACTACACAAAGGAGCCCAAAAACCAGACACACTCCAATAAGAAGAGAGCAACCAACCAGACCACAACAAACTGAAGCCCAACCAAACTATCAGCCCAAAGAGTCTTTAAAAAACAGCCTATCAATCATGAAAAAAGACTCATCACATGTTTGCCTTAAACTTAAAAAAGGCATCATAGACTGTGATAAGGACCTTTACATCTGTGCAGCCTACATACCTCCATCAGAGTCTCCGTACTACAAGGACAATCATTTTGATCAGCTTCAGACGGACACCAGCCAATTCCAGACCCAGGGGAATGTGATGTTATGTGGGGATCTAAATGCAAGGACAGGTTCAGAACCGGACATTATAGATACCCACAGGAATAACCACATACTGAAAGCCAACACACATCTAACCCCCACCTCTACAACACGGAACAATCCGGACAGGACAGTCAACAAAAATGGTAAGGAGTTGTTGTGTCTCTGTCGAGGCTTGGGTCTGTATATGCTTAATGGTAGGATCCGAGGGGACTCTTTAGGCCGATTCACATACTGCTCAGCTCTTGGGGCTAGTGTAGTCGACTATGCCATTACAGACTTGGACCCCTCTGACATACGTGCATTCACTGTCAGACCACAGTCTATCTTATCAGACCACTGTCAAACGAATGTGTTCCTAAAGTCAATCCAACACCATAGAACAGGCCAAGGGCCCAGCAACCTGTTCCAACTAAACCCAACATACAAATGGTCCCCAAAATATGAGTCAGAATTCCTTAGTGCAATTCGCTCCAAAGAAATGTCCAACATAATCAATAGATTTCAAACAACATCGTTTATGGCTAACAAGATCAGTACAACAAATAAATGACATTTATCAAAGGTGCTCAATCAAAGCAAATTTACTCCGTACAAACAAGAAAACTAAACTTAAAACTGGGGATGAAATTTGGTTCGATAAAGAATGTAAAATTAAAAGAAAACTACTCAGACAGATCTCTAACCAAAAACACAGAGAGCCACACAAATCTGAAACCAGACAAATCTATTGTGAAGCACTCGGGGATTATAAAAACCTAAAGCACACTTTTAATGAAATTGAAGCCTCAATTAATAATAATCAGTTCTGGGAAAAATGGAAAAGTCTGAATAAACAACACAGTCAGGACACTGACCAGAAAAGCATGCAACATAGTCAATTGAGACCTAAAAAGAGTCAATTGGAATCTACAATAAAAAAAAATAACCAAAACCCTTTAGACTATCAGATTAGCAGAGAAGAATTGGCACTAAAACCCAGAAAGGCTTTAGTCCAGCAGTACTGCAGGAGGCCTTGTTAAAACTCTTCAATCTCGTACTTTTATTTTCTTATGCTCATAATGTCCTGTTAAATGCTTATTTTATATTGTTATTATAGTTTTTATTTTATTTGACTCACTACCTGGCACCTTATTTTAATTCTATCTTTAATGTTATTTGTTACTATTTTATTATTATTATTATTATTATTATTATTATTATTTGTCTTGTCATTATCTGATTTGTGTATTAATGCTTTGGCAATATTGTATGTAAACACAATCATGCCAATAAAGTACTTTTAAATTGAAAATTGAAATTGAGAGAGAGAGAGAGAGAGAGAGAGAGAGAGATGGATTGAATGCGGCTTCAGTTCATTCGGCGGCCCTTAAAGAAGCAAATCCCATAACTGTCTCCAGGGGGCAGATGTTTATGTTGCTGTTCTCTTTATTTTTTTCAGCAGACCTCTTACAGGCGAGCAGTCAGAGGTGTAGTAGCGGCGCCTCGGCAGTGCTGGATCGTCCGGGATGCGGGACGCAACGTCCTGCTCCGACATGGAACGGGAGTCATGGAGGCTTATCGGGGAAACCAATCGCTCTATTAGGACTCTTTCGTGTTCACTTGCAGAGTAAAGGCTGTGGAGGTATGGCTTGATCATATGAGAAGCATTTCACACCGAATGCACGGACGCACAGCCTTTCTGATCGCTTTAAAACAAGATATTACGAAGGCAGATGCGTTTTGAATCAATGTAACAAATTCGCAGAGTGATGTAATGTTACAGTGTAGCAGATTCGCAGCGCGATGTCATGAAACAATGTAACAGATTCCGATCGTCCGCTGTGCTAAATTCTTTGTCCTTCTAAACCACGGAAGCTTCTACGGATGAGTAGATCTTCATCTTTTTGTGTTCTACTATGTTCACAAACGGCATTTTGTTATAGTGAAGTTGTGTTTTAACCATCAAACTTGTATGTGGAGAAGTGGTGGACCCTTTAAACTAACCAAAAGGACGCGAGATTCATATTCATATCTTACGGAGAACCGCTGTTGCGCTACATAATGCATTTGAATGCATTTGTAAATATTTCTATAAATAATCTAATTAGAAATTGTCCAAGTTATGTCCCGCACTGAAATGTGGACTCTAGGATTGATTCATTAATGGAATGCATGAAGGCGCTGCCGCTGTTGTGTTTTAAAGAGCCGTCCATACATCGTTCATCTGAAAAAGAGTCGAGAAAATATGGCAGAGGCATCTCTTGAGGAGAACCCCGTCGACATAGACCCCGATTTCGAGCCCCAGAAAAGGCCTAGGTCTTGCACATGGCCTCTGCCCAGACCGGAGTCCGATGCGGGCAAAGCCGAACCAGGAGAAGTGGGCATCATTCCAGAGGAAGAGGTGGATGAAAATGTCACTGATGAAGCTTGTGCATCTAGCAACATTACTGATTCATCAAAGGCTGCCAATACAGAATCAAAGCCAACAAGCAATAGCACTGCTACCCCTGTCATAGAAACCAATGTTGCAATCAATGATAAAGACAGTTATGGGTCTCCAATATCTTCCCAACAAGTGCTGGCTGCTGCATGCAGTGACTCCAGCGCCAATGGCATTGTTCCTCAACAGCCCAGAAAATCTTCTGCCCGCAGGAACGCTTGGGGAAACTATTCCTACGCAGATCTCATCACTCAAGCTATCGAGAGCTCACCGGAGAAGAGGCTGACATTGGCCCAGATTTACGATTGGATGGTCCGAAATGTGCCATACTTCAAGGACAAAGGTGACAGCAACAGCTCCGCAGGGTGGAAGGTATGCCATGTCATAGATGTGCTTGAGTTTAAACTTGCTTTTGTGCATATCTAAAGACTTTGTGTTATAAAAATCCAGTTTCAGATTGATACAAATGCATTTGCTAATATTGTGCTGGAAAAGTTATGGAAATTTCTAGTTAATATAGTTTTTACAGTTATGCTCTGATCTGGAAATTCATTGGTCAAAAAGAGTGGGAACCCTGTTAAAAAACATGATTTGCCTTTGACTAGTGATGCTTGGATGCCATTTTTTTCACTCTTCCTATACCTGAACTTTCAGTATCGGCCGTTTCCAATACCAGTATTATGCGCAGTTTGATTGGAGGTACTCTAATATATGTTATTAAACAAAAACATCTAACTACACATTATTTTATTATAAAATAAATTAAAAAAACAGAGTAAGAAAAACTTTATTTACTAAATAATGCAGGAGCAAAATTAAAAGTAATTCCAGTGAAAGTCTTTAAAGAAGCCAGTTCTCTTTACAATTATTATTATTATTATTATTATTATTATTATTATTTATTTCCAATATTATCTGGAATAAATGGATTCAGACCTCTTTTTTGTTCACTTTAGTTGTAAATCCACTTTTCAGTCCCACAGTCATTTTTTTGGGGAACCAAGTCAAGTTAAGTTTCACTGAAATTTGTAATATAAACATCTACTAATAAAACTAAAATAATTATTATTTGTTTTGCTATTATTAATACTATTTTTTGTATATACAAACAATGTATTTCTGTTGTAATTTCTTAACTTTTAAAACCCTGGGCTTTTATTTTGACAAAAAACTCCAAGAAAATGACTTTAGAGTGTGGGCATATGGAGTGCTTTAATGGCGCTGTTATGGTTATTTTATGCCATTTTTGAAGCTTGATGATGATGACAACCACTAACACACAATATCAAATTTGGATTAGATCTCGTCGGACCAATACCTGATCCAGTTAAAAGTGTAATGGTGCGTTCAGACCAGACCAGAGCGTCAAATCGACCGGAAGTCATTCATTTTCTATGGCAGCCAGCTTCTCTCGGCAGCGAGAAGCGGCGCGTCTTGGGCGGTGCGGGCGTCAGAGGAATGTTCAAGTGCGGGCAACATTATGGTAATGAGCATTGATGCGGTTTGGCGGCAACCTATTGGAGTATAGATGTGCTCCGCTCTAGCGAAGTCTAGAGGACACAACCGTGTAAACTTTGGTTCCCACCAAACATTAGTACCAAAGACAAAATGGAGGAGAAACTGATTATTGCCGTGGCGGGTTTTCCCGTAATATTTGATCTGTCCCTGTTTGCTTACAGGGACATAAAAAAATTAAAATACAAAAATTGATGCGTGGACAAAGGTGTCTGAAATTGTTGGTGTGGCAGGTGAGTTGATGAAGTGGATATTATGGTTTATATAATAATATATTAAAAGATTTCACGAGGATACTACTTGTGATATGTCGGCAAAAAGATATTCGACGGCCCCTTTAATTAGTTCACAAAACCAAGTATTCTGAATGAACATTGCCACCTATATCAACTACGTCAGAGAGTCCACGAATCTTCCATAGCGTTGTTGGCAGGGCAGCCAGAGCGAATTTTGACGCTCTCACCGCCTCTGGTCTGAACGCACGGTAAGTATCTGAACCGATACAGTGCCAGCTGTCAGATTGGTGAATCTCTAATTTGTTCAGGATGACAGAGTGGTGAAAAGCCACAGATGTTGGACTATCAGTCAAGCAATGTGTCTTTTATTGATCTGATGCATGGTTGTGTGGTTATGGCAAAGGGTATTACAGCACCAACAGATACATTGAGAAAAGGTGCCACTCGTCTTTTTGAATGTGGCCTGCTTAACTCACCATTTTACCTGGTATTTCAGCTTAATGTATAGGTTAGTATAGCCAACATGAAGCCCAGACCTTTTTATTGATCATTCTTTTATCATCAACATGTATGATCACATCTTAAGAGCCAGGTTGTATCTTTACGTATAGACTTCAAAATAATCGAAACTCCCTTGCCATATTTGTGAGCTATTCAGTAAATCTTTTTGAATCGTCATATTGTTATTTATTTATTTGACACAATTGTACAAAGGGACTTTGCTATGCAAATCTCTTGTTCCTGTTTGATTTCAGGGATTAGCTTGGGTTGGAAAAGCAATTTATCCAACATGAAATCAAGTCTGATGCATGCTTTTGGCATTGATTTGAATAAGAAGAAAATCCTTGGGCAATCCCAGTGCAATCCTGCAGTTGTAAGACCAGGAGGGTGGAGAATCGCAGTAGATTGAATACCATTTAAAAAAAAAAAAAAAACGAATTGTAAATAATCAATTATTTCAATACGTCATCACTTTTTATATGTTGGCAAAAATGCAGTTTTGCGACCATAGTTTAGACTTAAACAGCTCTGCAAATATATTTAACATATTTTCCCTTTTGATATAGAAACATTGTTTTCTGGAGGTGTTCATAGCAACATATAGGTTTGCTGTTTATTTTAATCTATTTAAATAATTGCATTTTGCTTTCTCCCAAAATCTATTACTTCAGAGATTCTTCACCCAAACATGAAACTCTATCATTATCTCCCTCGTGACGTGGGAAACTGCTCTTATTTATGCAATTAAAGTGGAATAGGACCAAGGACAGCTGGCGCAGCTTGGACATTTAGCTATTACTTTTTCCTTGCATGTTCCTAGGAAGTCAGAAAATCATTTGATGTTAGGAAGAGTAAATAATGAGAGAAATGTACATTTATGGGTGAACTACTCCTTGAACTCTGCACTAAAACGTTGATTTAAATTTCATAGAACATAGATTTCGATTCTGTGAAACGGGCCCCTTCTCGCCATTGAGCAGATTGCATGAACAATGAGACGTGCTCCGTGCAGATAAAGCCCTGCAGAGTGTTTGCATCTGCCTGACTCTGAATGAAAAAAAAACAGAAACTATGAGGATTTCGTCAGTGTCAGTGTTTCTATTGGCTCTTCGGTCCCCACCTCCACTTCCTATTGGCTCAGGGCTTCAACATAAGCAGCAATCAGCTGACTGGAAACTATGTAGGTCAGTGTGTAGCAGCGTGTGAAGAGCTTTGCTGTTTGACTCTGACACACAGCATTGTGTGTAAACTGGCAGCGTTCCAATGCGATGCGGTGATGTGCTCAAAAGCAACTGCATCATGGCATTCAGATGATTTCAAACCCTCTTTTCAGCCATTATATTTATATTTCATCGGCTCTTTGTAGATTGAATTTAATGAAAAGCAGCACCAAAGAAATGTATAGAGGAATTGTAATAAAAAATGCACATACTCCATTAGGCACGTGACAGTATAAAATGTTCATGTCACAAGCTGAACGGTATACGGTATTATCACGGTATTATCACAGTATTGAATTACATTACAAAATGGCTTGAAAGATGAACTTAATTGTTGTTCTCTTAATAACAAGTTGAATTACTTGTTCAATACCAAACTGGCTTTTAAATGAACAGATAACAAAATTGAAAAAGTACCCAGAACGTTTAAAAAGCTACCATCAACACCACAGATACATAGCCAAATATAAGATGATGTCTTGATATTTAAATTGTCATTATGCCACTAGGCCACTGATCATTACAGATCAGTACAGACCTTGTCTTGATGAGGCTAATGTTAAAGTAAGACTAGACTCATTTTTATCAAGCCAGCTACTAGGCTACAACATAGGGTTAGCATTAGGGTTGGGCAATATGCCTTCAGAAATTAGCAAATTGGTAAAGTGATATTCGATAATTATGTTTTTGCTCTGAAATAGCATAAATGTTTTTTGCAGCATGAAGTATTTACATGTTACCATTGATCATGGGGGGTGTATGTGCTTGTTTTGATTATTGGGAGGGTTACCTTCCCCCCCATCCCTCCGGAATCTATGCCCCTGGTAAAATGTAATAATTTTCATTAATTTGTGTGTTTATACTTACAGTATATTTAACATACAATCATATATGGATGCTTAATAAATATCATATTTACCTTCATATATGTTTACTAAAACATTTTTCTTTGTGAATGAACAAATGAAGGTGTGCAAAAACTACTTCAATTATTTTTTTGGAAACCAGATGAATATCGCATAGTACTAAATTATTACTGTGGAACCCAGTCAAGTTTATTATTATAATATAATATTAAATTATTAAAATAAATAAAGATGCATTTAAATATTTCAGTCCTATTTCATTCATTCTAAAGCTGCGTTCACACTGCCAGCGACATCGCGCGAGACGGACACACCATCCCATTAATTTTCCATGAGAGCACAGCGACTTCCGGCGACACGAGCTGTCGTGACCGTTGGCGATGTGACAAAGTTGAGACAAGTTCAACTTTATTCAAATGAAGAGTGACTTACGGAAGCGACAGCCAATAGGAGAGAAGACGGGAGAGCTCACGTGATCCTTCTCTCTCTCAGCTCCTGCAGTAACGGAAAGATGGATGAAAGGCTAATTCTTGCTGTTAGCAATTTTCCAGTGCTCTATGATATGGATATGGTATATCCAGCCGCAGCTCTTGCACCAGCCGTACTCGCCGTGCTGACTCCGAGATTGAATGGTTTTGTGGACCCAGACAGACCAGCGTTTGTGTTTTCGCCACAGATAAACAGCCGCTATGGCAAAGAGCACGCCTTGTTTCTCATTCATCTTTGATATAAAGCATTTTATGTACCGATTCCATTTATATTTAGTCTTTTCCCTCCAAAATGTTTGTTTTTAGCGGCAAGAAAAGCGATTCGCTGTCAACAGCAATGGAATGACATCCATGAATGTCACTTATAAACGTTACTAGGCAACCAGTAGTGGGAATGCCCACTAGCGACTTCACCGCCAGCCACTGGCAACCTGCAGCGACAAAGTCGATGGCAGTGTGTACGCAGCTTAAACTGGGGGTTTTATTTTAACACCGCAAGTGCAATGTTTGTTTGACTGTTATGAGTTTTGCATCATGTGAACCGCTGTCAAACTCTCCTTTACTGTTCTGTGTTTGTAGGTTTGTATAATAACTTTATTGGGGTTACTAATGTTTGGAATTGCGTGAATGCTTGTACCTGCATTACTTCACAATGCAGGTGAGCTGCGCAAAAAACAGTATGAGCCCCGCCGCCCCACATGTGCACACAGATAAGCGTGTCACCGGTTCAGTCTTTAATCGCAGCCTTTGGCAGTTAAATATTCACATATGATCATATCTCCATTTTAATGTTATTTTAATTAATTTCACAGCCCTGAAGGAATTTAGTGAAATTAGTCTACTGATGCACTCTATGAAACTTAATGGCCAAATAAAAGGCTCATTAAAATCAGCTACAACTTTAATTTAATTTAAATCGCAAGTTCACTCATACTATAGGCAACTTACAATTGCGTGGCGTTCCAACTTGAAATTAAATTTGAAATCATCATTGTGCCACGTTGCCATTATTAATTACAGGACTTTGCTCTCAGGACTTTGTTTACATCAGAGTGCGCATGTGTCATTTGTGCCACGCACATGCTGTGTTATGAATGAGAAAAAACTGCTGTGTGATCAGAAAAATCTTAACAGTTTGGCCAAAAGGATATCTGGAATTATTTACGGTATTTTAAAGTCCCAACAATAACAATATATTGCATGTTAATTACCGTGATATACCGTATAACCAGGGTTGGGGAGTAACGTAATACATGTAACGGGATTACGTATTTAAAATACAAAATATAAGTAACTGTATTCCACTACAGTTAAAATTTAAATAATTGGTAATTAGAATTCAGTTACATTCAAAAAGTAGTTTGATTACTGAAGAGATTACTTTGCATTTTATTGTCATTTGCATAATTTAATATTTAGTCCTTTTCAGATGGAAAACATTTATACATATAAATGATGTGATTCAAAGTGCATTTGAACAGCAGTGAAACACTTTCTTATGTGTTACATTCATACGAGCAGACAGAGAAGTACGTTTGAAGTAAGTTTGGAGCAGAAGAAATAGAAATAAACCTTGTGTAAATTGTTAGCTTTATGCTAAGCTAAAATGCTATTTCTAGCCATTTTACATGCACATGTTTCCAGACAGGATCATATTTTTATATCAAGAAAATTCACGTTGGATCATAATTTATATTTTCTAGTAAGATCTTTGATAGTAAGGAAAAATCCTATTCTTGATAATAATTTTTGTATTGTTTTCCTGTAAAAATATCTAAAAATCCTTAAAACAAGATTAATTAGATTGAGCTTGTTTTAGAAACAACACTGCATAAGATATTTGGGTTTTTCAGGGAATGTATTATGTGTATTTTGTCTTACTGTACTGGCAGAGTTTTTATAGTCAAAACAAGTGGAAAAATCTACCAGTGCTGAAGAAGTAATCCAAAGTATTTAGATTACATTACTGGCCTTGAGTAATCTAATGGAATGCGTTACAAATGACATTTTACAGCATGTAATCTGTAGTGGAATACATTTCAAAAGTAACCCTCCATACCTTGCGTATAAACGAATACCATCACATGCCTACACTATATTCAATATCATGGGTAAATAATGTCATAACAAATCTGTATAATTAAATATAAAACTAAATAAAGTAAATTAACCCTGTTTTAGGGCGATTCATGTTTTTCGCATTGTGGTGTTATTAAGCACTTCAAAGCCTTCTGGAATTCTCCTGTGGAATTGTAATTGAACTTGCTTTGTGATCTCACTTTGAATGAAAAGAATCTTCTCAAATGGCAAGTAACTACTCTATTATTAACTAATAATACTCTATTATTATTATTAATAATAAGTAACTATTATTGCTTATAATCAAAGCATGTCAAATGTTCTTGTAGCTCAATTGGTTGATCATGGCACTAGCAATGGCAAGGTAATGAGTACAATTCCCAAGGAATGCAAATAACATATTAAATGAATAAGATGTAAGTTACCAATTGCATTAAATGTAGTTTGGAAATGTTCAGAAACATAAAACTCATCACAGTTTCCACAGGTACTGAAAAAATGAACATGGAGGAAATGCGTCTTGTGTCTTAGATTAGATTCTCAATCCAATGAATTTGGTTAGCCAGTTTAACAAAGCAGAAAAGGAAAACTGCTTACATACTTCAAGAATAAGTTGGGATGCATGTTCAGCAAGTAGAGCAAAAAGTTATCTTCCAATGATTAAATCCAGTAATAGGCTTGAAGCAAAGGCTTTAATGGAAGTGAAGTCTCATTAGGTCAGTCCATTTACTGTTTGAGAAGTTCAAAGGTCATTGTGGAGGTGTTCATAGGACACTGGTCTGAAGAGTACAGCTTTCTTCAAAATGTTGCAGGAAGACATGTGATCATATCACACCATTTTAAAATTCAGACTGTCCTGCTATTCTCCAATGAGGAAAACCATGTCGCACTTGTGAATTTGATCACATCTCCAGATATTGCATTATGGATTGCTGTATCTTCTGTACTGCAGAAGACATTAATGCAGCTTCACTGCACTGCGCTCTAAACTTTCTAAAAGAACTCTCTGTAAATCTGTGAGCTTTCTCTGCATGTGTAAAAGTAGCTTTTAGGAAAGTAGTTAGATGCCAAGCTTGAGGAATATTAAATGAACCAGATATGCCAAAGGTAAATACATATCCACAGAGTGCAGTGTTGAGGAGATAATGCTATGCAATTACTTTTCTAAGCAAAATAACAATGATTTTCACCTGGCTACAAATAGACTTCTCATAGACTTCAATAAAATTTCATAAACTTACATTGTCGAAAGGACCTGAGCAGTATCTAGGGACAAGGATATTATACAGGCAAGTGGGTGAGCCAGAACACCCTAGCAACATGCAAAAAGGGCCTTTCATGAAAGAGATTGTCCTAGACAAGATTTAAAGTGGATACAAAATGTATTTTATTGGTGATCCTAATTTGAGTAATGCTTTTTATTTGTTTACTTTACCACATGGACTCTGTTGGTCAGAGAGGGGTCAAATGAACCCTCGGTCTCTAGGTAAAGCAATCAGTTTACAGTAATATTGTTCCTCACTCAGCAATGTGCTCTTTGGAGTCCAAGATCATATGTAAACAAATTAAATTGAATGAACCTTGAATGTTGGGCCATTATCCTGAAAAGATCTATATAAATGTTTCAAATGTATGTGTTAGGAAGCACCGCTCATCGTCTACTCTTCTCTTTTTACAGAACTCGATTCGACATAACTTGTCACTCCATAGTCGCTTCGTCCGGGTCCAGAATGAGGGGACAGGAAAGAGTTCATGGTGGATGGTCAACCCAGATGGTGGAAAAGGGGGCAAAGCCCCACGGAGGCGTGCTGTTTCCATGGACAACAGTAATAAGCTGATCAAAAGTGCCCGTGGCCGTGCTGCAAAAAAGAAGGCAGCTCTACAGGCTACTCAGGACGGAAGCTCTGAGAGTTCCTCCAACTTGTCCAAATGGACCGGGAGCCCGATGTCCCGTAGCAGCGACGAGCTCGATGCTTGGACAGATTTCCGTTCTCGCACTAATTCAAATGCCAGCACCCTAAGTGGACGTCTTTCGCCAATCCTGGCCAATCTGGAGGTGGATGAAGTTCCCGATGATGACTCTCCACTGTCACCCATGCTGTACTCTAGCCCTAGTAGTATGTCACCATCTACCGGCCTAACTGAACTGCCCCGTCTGGCTGACCTCGCAGGAACCATGAACCTCAACGACGGCCTCTCCGACAACCTAATGGATGACTTTCTTGACAACATCAGCTTGACGGCTTCCCAATCTCCAGGTCAAGATGAGAGTGGGGGCAACCTACAGGGAAGCCCTGTGTTTACTTTCAGCTGCTCTGGAAGCAGTCTGGCAATTCCATCTGGCAGCTACGGTCCTAGTTCCATGTTCAGCCCACCGTCCATCACTGGCTTGAGGCAGTCTCCAATGCAAACAATCCAGGAAAACAAACAGGCTACGTTCTCCTGCGGTTCCCTCTTTAGTGAGCAAAGTCTGCAGGATTTGCTTAGCTCAGAGTCCCACAGTCGCATTGATGTCCTTCTTACCCAGTCTGACCCTCTGATGTCTCAAGCCAGTGCCTCGCTCTCGTCACAGAATGCTCGTCGCAGTGCTCTGTTGCTGCGTAATGACCCCATGTTTTCCAACCAGGCTGGGCCTGGTGGACAAGCGGGACTCAAGAAGGCGTCGCCTTCCGGATGGCGGATGAACAATGTATCGAGCAGTGAGTCAGACTACCAAAGCTTGATGAAGCAACATCTCCAACAGTCTCCCTTCAGAAGCACATCTGTGCAGCTCAACTCCTCTGATTCGTTGTTGGTAGGTCTCAACGGCAGTGTGAACTCAGTTCACTCAGTGTCTCAGGATCGATTCCCATCAGACTTGGATCTCGAAGCGCTAAGTGGCAGTCTCGATTGTGATATAGACGCCATCACCCGCAATGACCTAATGGATGCTGAAGGCCTGGAGTTCAGCTTTGATTCACATCTCTTCTCCTCTCAGAATGCTAACCTGACTTCAGGGAGCTTCTCTGGGACCAAACAAACCTCCTCTCAAAGCTGGGTACCAGGTTGATCAGGACAGTCCCAGGAATGTAGTGTCATGGCAGAACACAACATTTGAGCCAATGTCCTATGTAAAACAACTGTACAGTGTGCTGTAGAAAAGCTATTTGAAATCCATTGGAATGAGTTTAATTCAACTTCAATGATTTACCCAGTTGGTGGTGTTATAGTTTTGTGGCTGTATGTTTTATATTGTCATGATTGAGACTTGTTTGATGGATGGTTTGAAGAGTTTTATCAAAATTTAGCTTGAATTGCTTGCAGTTTAATCTAATCACCAAGTATTGAACTCAGCTGCTCGAGTAGAGTATTGTATTGTGAAGGTTGTCTCTATATTTTGTCTTGGCCATCAGTACTTTCCTTGGCCCATTTAGGAAAAAAAGCAACTTAAACCAACGCTCTAGCAACAGCACCAATGCAAATTAGGGCACCTGCACACTAGAGAAAGTGCAAATGGACCATTGACAGATTGGAATGGGAAAATGTGTTTTGAGAGTGTGGAAAGAACAGGGTTAGTTCGGAAGCAAGTGGGAAATACAGTGAAGTGCATCTGGACCTGTTTCTGTGAATTGTTTTTTTCCTTGTTGCAGCAAAAGTTACAATTTTCTCAGCCTTTTATCGCATGACGGAGCGTCGCTTTCACAAACCGTTACATTTTTCTGATGTCTTTGCATTGCACAATTCCAATTGAAATCAAAGGATTTGCAGCGTTCTCTGATGCAACGTAAACTCTAGTATGTAGCCGCACTTAGTTTGTTGTAATTATTTGTAACTGTGATCGAGATTTCTAGTCATCAAATCGAAACAAACACTTGCCTTTTACCAAACTAGTCCTTAGGACAATTACATCGAAATTGTGTTTTGTGAAACCAGTGATGATTATGTAACTGACTCGTTTTACAGATAAATTAATTATGATATGATGATAAGCTAAATATTTAGTGTTCTGCTGTATGAAACTAGTTTATCAGTGTTTTCCATGAATTTCCTAACACAACCTTTGTGTGCATTTATCCTGCTCCGATTTCTTGAGCACCTCCATCACCTCTAAACGACGTTCACTTCCAACATAAAATATTTTAGAACAGATAATGAGCTATAGATTAATATTGCTGCTGGTATATACACACACACACAGGGCCTTGTTAAGTAAACTTGAGCAGAACAAATATCTTTATGTTGTAAAACCAGACAATTTACAATTCGTAAAATCTGTCTTGTGTGCAATTTACTTAAAAATTGTTTTACAAATTTCTGTGTGAATTTGGTTGGAATAAAACATTCTTTAGATCAATTTTAGCATTCACAATTTATACAGAAATTCATAAAACCATTTTTGCATGCAGCTATTGATGCATTCACAATTTATAAAGAAATTAAAAAAAACATTCTTGCATACGACTGTATTTATAAAAGTGGTTCTTTGTAAATTGTCTGTAAAAACCATTAAATTTACAGTATTCAGGATTCGTAAAGCCATTCATATGTGCAACAATTTACATTAACCGTTTTGCAACTATTCATAAAGCTATTCTTAAGTCAATTGTCACGTTTTATGCCCAAGGTGTATATAGCTTGTACACAAACTGTACACTGTAGATGTTTGTGCATGTACATTTTTGTTTTGTGACAGTTAACGTAAGAATGGTTTAAGAATTTTTGTGTTGTTTCATGTAGAAGGCCCATAGTGTTTGTGTACATATACTGTACACTGTATATGTGTGTGTATATACACAGAAATATTGGATTCATTGTGTGTATATATATATACATACACACACTGATCAGCCACAACATTAAAACTGCCTGACTAATATAGTGTATGTCCCCCTCGTGCCACCAAAACAGTTACCGTAGACTTTGTCAGTTCGAACCAGTCTGGCCAACCTCTCGTCAACAAGGCGTTTCCGTCTGCAAAACCGCCACTCACTGGATGTTTTTTGCACCATTCTGAGTAAATTCTAGAGTCTGTTGTGTGTGAAAATCCCAGAAATACTCAAACCAGCCCATCTTGCACCAACAATCCATGCCACAGTCCAAATCACCAAGACCACATTCTTCCCCATTCTAATGGGTGACGTGAACAGTAACTGAAAATCCTGACACGTATCTGCGTGATTTTATGTACTGCACTGCTGCCACACGATTGGCTGATTAGATAATCGCATGGATGATTGTTGGTGCCAGACGAGCTGGTTTGAGTATTTCTGTAACCGCTGATCTTCTACAATTTACTCAGAATGGGGCCAAAAACAAAAAAAACATCTAGCAGTTCTGCGGACGTAAACGCATTGTTGATGAGAGAGGTCAACAGAGAATGGCCAGACTGGTTTGAAATGACAAAGTCTACAGTAACTCAGATAACCACTCTGTACAATTGTGATGAGAAGAATATCATCTCTTAATGCTATTCTGAGATGCGGGTTGGCGCTGTTTTGGCAGCTCGAGGGAGACCTACACAATATTAGGCAAGAGGTTTTAATGTTGTGGCTTATCAGTGTGTGTGTGTGTGTGTGTGTGTGTATATATATATAGAAATATAAATTACTTATAGATATCAGAACGATGAATAAGGATCACTAGATGTTTGTGTCTTTGTAACGGGAGAGAAGAAACTAAGAGCATTTGGTGCTAAGTGAAATTGTGTTTGGTCAGTTCATATGACTGACATTTTGTGTGTACATATTTGTACAGTGGGTGGTGCTAGTAGAAAGCAGTTTCAATTGTGATGGCAATATATTTCAAGCATTCTAATACTTTTAAAATGAAAAGCAACCACATTGTAGTATTACATCCTGTATGGACAAGCTACAGCTGAAGTCAGATGTTTACATACACTTACGTTGAAGTCATTAAACTCCTTTTTTTAACCACTCCTCAGATTTCATATCAGTAAACTATAGCTTTAGCAAGTCGTTTAGGACATCTACTTTGTGTATGACAAAAGTCATTTTTCCAACAATTGTTTACAGACCGATTGTTTCACTTTTTATCAACTATTTCACAATTCCTGTGGGTCAGAATTTTACATACACTAAGTTAACTGTGCCTTTAAGCATCTTGGAAAAGTCCAGAAAATTATGTCAAGCCTTTTAGGCAATTAGCCAATTAGCTTCTGATTGTCTTATTGGAGTCAATTGGAGGTTTACCTGTGGATGTATTTTAAGGCATACCTTCAAACTCAGTGCCTCTATGCTTGACATCATGGAAAAACCAAAATAAATCAGCCAGTTTGTGGACCTCCACAAGTCTGGATCATCCTTGGGAGCAATTTACAAATGTTACCTTGTTCATCTGTACAAAAAATAGTATGCAAGTATAAACACCATGGGTCCACACAGCCATCAAACCTCTCAGGAAGGAGACGCATTCTGTCTCCTAGAGATTATCATAGTTTTGTGCGAAAGTGCAAATCAATCTAAGAACAACAGTAAAGGACCTTGTGAAGATGCCGGAGGAAACAGGTTGACGAGTATCTATATCCACAGCAAAATGAGATATATATTAACATAACATGAAAGGCTGCTCGGCAAGGAAGAATTCACTGCTCCAAAACCGCCATAAAAAAGACAGACTTCCGTTTGCAAGTGCACATGGGGACAAAGATCTTACTATTTGGAGAAATGTCCTCTGGTCTAATGAAAAGAATGTTGAACTTTTTGGCCATAATGACCATCGTTATGTTTTGAGGAAAAAGGGTGAGGCTTGCCAGCCAAAGAACACCATCCCAACCATGAAGCATGGGGGGTGGCAGCATCATGTTGCTGCAGGAGGGACTGGTGCACTTCACAAAATGGACGGCATCATGAGGAAGGAAAATTATGTGGAAATGTTGAAGCTACATCTCAAGACATCAGCCAGGAAGTTGAAGCATGGTTGCAAATGGGTCTTCCAAATGGACAATGACCCCCCAAGCATAGATCTAAAGTTGACAAAATGGCTCAAGGCCAACAAAGTCAAGATATTGGAGTGGCCATCACAAAGCCCTGACCTCAAACTGATAGAAGATTTGTGGGCAGAACTGAAAAAGCGTGTGGGAGCAAGGAGACCTAAATACCTGACTCAGTTACACCAGTTCTGTCTGGAGTAATGGGCCAAAATTCCAGCAACTTATTGTGAGAAGCTTGTGGAAGGCTCCCCAAAACATGTTACCCAAGTTAAACAATTTAAAGGCAATGCTACCAAATACTAACAAAGTGTATGTAAACTTCTGACACATTGGGAATGTGATGGAAGTAATAAAAGCTGAAATAAATAATTCTCCACTATTATTCAGACATTTCACATTCTTAAAATAAAGTAGTGATCCTAACTGACCTAAAACAGGAAATATTTTCTATGATTAAATGTCAAGAATTGTGAAAAACTGAGTTTAAATGTATTTCGTTAAGGTGTATGTAAACTTCTGACTGACCAACTGTATGTAAGAAAGCACCTGCATTACTTTGTACTGTATTTCACAAGTTTTCTTGAAACATAATTTGAGGCTGAATAGAAATAATGCAACTATTTAGTTTGTTAAAATAGTAGTGCCATTCAGAGACATTAAAAGTTATTTTAAAATGTGCAAAAAGACTTTTAAGTAGTTCTTTTGACATCAGTCGATTGTACCTTGGTTAAAGTCAGACACGTGCCCAGAATTTTCATAAACCTCTCAAGCACTGGAGTCGATAGTGCTGTGTTTACCTTTGTTTACTCAATTTCACATTGTGTAATCTCCTCTCAGCATAACAATTTGCCTAAATGTAAATGCATTTAAATGATATCTTGGCCCGGTACATTTTTTAGGACAGCTTAGATCAGTTTTGATTCATTGTTAATAATCTTAATCGTTAAGAGAGAATTCAAATGAATAAAAAAACACACATCTAAATGTGTCAATTCAAACCACAATCGGCCATTATAGTTACCAGTACTAGATTCTTGACTTTACCAGTGTATTTCCATTTTGGATCATGTAAACTAGGTAGTTCAAGGCAAGGTGCATGTAAATAAAGCTTGTACAACACAATAGCACACATTTCTGGTGTCTTTTCTTTTTGTAGAGTTGCAGAGTTTTTGAATGAGAGAGATCTGAAAATAAATGTAAATGTTTTGTATGCATCATATGTAATTCAGTATTAATGTAACAAGCATAAATATGTCATGAACACCAGTGATGTATGCTTTATGATGAATATCAGTCACTGGCCAATGAGGAGAGTGTTGGACCAATATATTAATTTCTTAATTGTTTAAATTTGATCAAAGCTCTTGTTGGCAAATATCCACAGGGCTCAATAATTTGATATTGGAGGCACAGTTGACTGTTATTAATGAATGCACATGTCCACCCTTCCAGCTGAGTAACAGTAGCTCATAACTATTGTTCAAATACATTTGAAGAACATAAATTAAAAACAAGGTTCAATGTAGTGATAAAGAGATTGTTGCAAATAAATAAAGTATAATAACTGACAGTTCAAAACACATTTATCGTACACCCTATATATACTGTGAATATACACACACACACACACATACAGTATAAACTGGATACTCTTCCATATTTTCCTGTTGGGCTTAACAATTGATTTAAAGATACCATTGCATGATTTGAAAATGTTGTATTTTGTGTTGTGACGGTTAATCGCGTCTTTAAGACTTGCAACACATTATTCGCTCCTGGAGGTAGTTTGAACAGAGCCATAAAACTTGCAATGTCTCACTACGAAGGACAGCAAGGTAGGTGCATTAATATAAAACAGTGAATAAATCTGACTGGAAATACGTGTGCATTAAACTGATTTAACGCACACGTTCCAGCTAATCAGAATCTATGTATATAAATATGTATTGATGTACTGTACATACGTATATATAGTATACTATTTTAAAGATTTCCATTAAAAATGTATTGAATCAAATACATTTTTGAAAAAAATAAATAAATCTATATATTGGGAGATTAAAGGAATATTCCAGGTTCAACACGTTAAGATAAATGGGCAGCATTTGTGGCATAATATTGAAACCATAAAAAATAAAATAGTTGACTCATCTCTCCTTTAAAAAATGCAAAAATCTTCATTACAATTAAGCACTTTCAATAGAAGTGAATGAGGCCAATCCATACATTTGATTCAATACTGTTTCATATGTATAGCCACAAGACGTAAACAAAGTGTTTTAAGAGGATTTTAGTAATAAAATCACTTACCAACATTTTCTGTGTAACGATATATATCACGTTTTACAACTTCATTGCTATGACGACGTAGCGCTGTAAACTCTAAAACGACTAAGAATGATGATTTTAACAACTTTACAGCTACTACACAAGTTTTAATAAGAATTAATGTAAATGTAAGCGCAGCGTAGTTCTAGCCGGAAGACTAGCAGCTGTACATCATCACATCATTAGCTGGGTAACCCCTAGCCATTCGCATGTAAGCCGTTGCTTTATAAGTCTGCTCATAATCTATCACATTGCTGTTTCAGTGTGCTAACACAGCAACCTCCACCACCCCACCACCACCAGTTGAGCCCCGTCCCGCCTGGGGATAGGGGGCGAGGGCCCCTGCCTCCTATCTGTTGTTGGAGTGGTGGTGGTGTAGTGGTCTTAGCACATAACTGGTAATCTGGTAATCAGAAGGACACTGGTTCAAGCCCCACAGCCACTACCATTGTGTCCTTGTGCAAGACACTTAACTCCAGATTGCTCCAGGGGGATTGTCCCTGTAATAAGTGCACTGTAAGTCGCTTTGGATAAAAGCGTCAGCCAAATGCATAAATGTAAATGTATCTCCGGCAGGATATGACAGTTCCGAGTACAACTCCCTCGGACTGCCAAAGAGAGAGACATACACATTTACATCTGTTTTACATTCACCAAATAAATGTCATCTTAAACCTCACTCAAGCCTGCGTGTTATTTTATCAGATTTAAAGCTTCACATTTCTGCCTTTAAACCCTCCAAAAATTGGCCCCATTCACTTCCATTGTAAGTGCCTCACTGTAAATTAGATGTTTGCATCTTTTTAAAAAAAATTAAGAAATTTAGATATTTTTTGTGGTAATAAAGTGAAGTATTTCAGTTTAATGAAATACTCACATGCTAAATACATAGTCATTTTATGTACAGTACATGTTAACAACTGCAACCTGTTACAGTTCAGATTGATGGACATTTGTCATATTGTCATATTGCCACTAAGAAGGCCAGATTTTTTAACCGTTGATCGTTTTGTCAGGCTAGTTTCTCCGATTTCAACCAAAGAGCTCTGAAACCCTGTCAGCGTTGAGTCTGGTCTCATCATGTTGCTGACATTATTGTCCATCTTGTCCATTTTCCTCCTGTCATGTACTTGTCCTTGTTTCTGTTTTGTTACAGTGGACATCTTCATCTTCAAATTCTCTCTTTTTTTATCTACATCGTATTTGTCTTTGTCCTATTCATCGTCATATCAAATTAGATTTCTTGTCCACAGGTTGCTCCTACATTTACAAGGTTAGTGATATTAATCAAGCAATAAAACATGAGGATTTTGACATTAAGATGTGGTTACCTTGTGAAACAATCTCTAAAGATCATTGGATACCTCACCAGGTTAGGTTGCTATATTTTATGCTACTTATTTTAATGGCAGGGAGAGTAACTTCAACAGGAGTAGAGAATAAATATTCTGATTTAAATGAGTTTCACATTAACTTCGCTACTTGACGGAATGAGCTACAATCGTGTGGAGTGAAGTGATTTCTTTCTAAAGGCAATGTAACTTGGCACAGGTGAACTGAAACCAGATTGAATCTCAAATACTTATCTACACCCCACTGGACTTGTCTTATCTCTCCTGGGCTCAGAGAGAATATTTAAAGCCCTTGAGAGTTATTTTCCTTGTATGCCTTGTACAAGGGGGGCATAAGGCTCTGTGTCCAATATTATAAAAATGCCACATCAAAGGACATCTAGATTATCTATGGTTGCCAAGGAGACATGGCCCTTGAAAATGCATTAAATGTTCTGATAGATGGAGGCCCCTCTGTTGCATAATTATTGAGTATTGATACAAATGTAGCAATCAGCTACTCATTCATAAGCACTGCACAATCAAATTGTGTGGTAAGAAAATCATTCATAATATTTTACTGCTCTCTTTAGGGAGGAAAACCACCCCTTAGTGACAATAGCTGTAAAATGTTCCCTATGTCCTTGTGCACTGATTGGTGGGACAGCACCTCGGTGATGCGTTCTGATTGGATGTCTGCTGCTTTTCGGTAAACCAATCAGGTCTTCTGTATCCAAGTCAACTTGGAATGTTGAGCTATTTAAATCCAGAGAAGGTGTGCGATGCATTGCATTTTAGATCGAGAATTGCGTGATTGACATGCTTTTGTTTTTGTGTTTAAACTTTAATAACCTTTTCATCAAAGTATTT
Source organism: Xyrauchen texanus (assembly GCF_025860055.1). NCBI lineage: Eukaryota > Metazoa > Chordata > Actinopteri > Cypriniformes > Catostomidae > Xyrauchen > Xyrauchen texanus. The sequence goes on from NC_068297.1 coordinate 3,462,503, forward strand.
TAATTATATTTTGATTCACTTTGCATGACCATTTTCAAGCATAGACTTTGGCATACATTCCTCAGGCAATACAATATGTGGATATTCTTTGTATGGAAAAGATTATCATTTATAACTTTGAAATGGGCTAATTTAAATCGAAAAAAGAGACTCGTGCAGAATCTCGTGCACGAGTTCAGGTAGATTTCTGTCAGATTTCTCTTCGCTTCTGTCAGCACAAAGAGAGTTATATCGCCCTCTGCAGGTGAAGAGCGAATTACACGTGATGAAGATTCACATAAATGCTCTTATTACATTAATTCAGTGCTATTCACTTTACAAATATGACAGTGCTACATTTACCCAAAAACTGAAAATGATATTCAGGTGAATGCTTTGGATATATGAGCTTAAGCAGAAATGCAACAGATGATAAAAATAATAATTGTAATCAAATAATCCCCCCATAAATATACATATACAGTATATATATATATATATATATATATATATATATATATATATATATATATATACAAAATCTTGTTCAATTGACTTTGAAAAATAATAATAATAATAATCCATCACATTTCATTATATTTTATGTGAATTGTTATTTTTCTTCTTATTTTTAATATCAGATATGTAGCCTACATTGGGGTGTTCTGTGTTATAATTTATTTTGTTTAGTTAATATATGTACTGTATTATTTTAGGGTCACATACTGTATGTGACCCTGATGGTGTTTTGTGTTTTTGTGAGTGCACTGTTTCTAAATGTGTATTTATTATTACTCTGGGAAAAGCCAGTCTTGATGAACTTTGTCATCATGTAGTCTTTTGTAGTTACTACAGTGATTATCAATACATTTAAAGTGAAAAGCAGACTTTTTTTAAGTTCCAGAAGGTTAGTACATCAAGTTTATATCATTTAATAACATAAACGATATAATGATTTAAAAAAATATAAACAATGAGTTGTAAGGTACATTTCTGGTAACCACAGCTGCCAGTTTTTTACCTTTTCAGTCATTTTTATATATAGTCATATGTGTGTGTATGTGAGTGAGTGTGTGTGTGTGTGTGTGTGTGTGTGAGTGTGAGTGTGCGTGTGTGTGAGTGTGTTTGTGTGTATTTATAACTTTGTGGGGACCAAATGTACCCATAAGATAGTAAAACCCGAATTTTTGACCTTGTGGGGACATTTTATCGGTCCCCATGAGGAAAACAGCTTATAAATCATACTAAATTATGTTTTTGAAAAATGCAGAAAGTTTTTTGGGAGGGTTAGGGGGATAGAATATAAAGTTTGTACAGTATAAAAAAAACATTATGTCTATGGAAAGTCCCCATAAAACATGGACACACAACATGTGTGTGTGTGTGTGTGTGTGTGTGTGTGTGTGTGTGTGTGTGTGTGTGAGTGTGTGTGTGTGAGCGTGTATTTATCACTTTTTGGGGACCAAATGTCCCCATAAGGATAGTAAAATCCGAAATTTTTGACCTTGTGGGGACAGTTTGTCGGTCCCCATGAGGAAAACAGCTTATAAATCATACTAAATTATGTTTTTTGAAAATGTAAAAATGCAGAAAGTTTTCTGTGAGGGTTAGGTTTAGGGGTAAGGTTAGGTTTAGGGGATAGAATATAAAGTTTGTACAGTATAAAAACCATTATATCTATGGAAAGTCCCCATAAAACATAGAAACACTACATGTGTGTGTGTGTGTGTGTGTGTGTGTGTGTGTGTGTGTGTGTGTGTGTGTGTGTGTGTGTGTACTCTAAATATTGCATACATATTCTAATAAGCAAGTTATATATTCTAAAATAACTTGAAATAAGCAACATATTTCACTTTAAAGATATTTGTGGGGAAGAAAACTTTCAAACGTATCATCCATTGTAAGTAAGGGCTGTTGTGTTTAGAAGTCAAGCTGTGATTTACCGCCATCCCTTTGAAGTGTGTGCGTTTGGCGTCTCCATGGATACCGCGCAACCGTGAGGGAACAACTGACGAACACCGAGAACATTGAAGCAAAAGTTTGAAAATTAGAACTCTTTAAAACAGCTTTATAATGATTATTGTTTTTACTTAGTTATGTATCTTAAACTTTTGTTGCAAAGCGTATTTTGCAGACTTTGTTTTACAGATCGGACCCATTGACTGCATGCATTTCTTATTCATTTGAATATTTAAGAAAATGTCACAAACATATAAATTGAGCTCCTCGGTGAAGCTGGAGCAGTTGGAATCGGAACTGTCCGCGCAGCTTCAGGCTTTGAGGACTGAAATTGAAGAAAAGGACATTTTACATAATACATCCTCAAAACCACACAGGTGAGACAGCTGATATTTATTCCCTTACACTTACACTTACAGTAGCTAATAATAACCATTAAAAATCACATTCAAAATATTTAGAAATGTCCTAATAATATTTAGAATATATCCTTAATATATGCAAATATATATACATGACTTACTGGTGTTCATTAATGTATCCAACTAAACTGAACAGTCCGAATGAAACAGTTCACTCAATAAAGAAAATTCTGTCATTATTTACTCTCCCTCATTATTATTTTACTACAGTAGAACACAAAAGTAGAAATTTTGCTGAATGTCCTAGCTGCTTTTGTTCATGTAGGCTAATGCTTTAAAATCCTATCTTTTTCAGCTCCATCCATATTCCAAAAGATGTGTCTTACTTTCGTATGGAGAGGCAACAGGTGCTCCTCAAAGGACTGCAGGTAAGTTTTGTTCAGCAGATTGTTAGTGTCTGGAGTTATTTACATTTCTAGATTTCTACGTATGTCAGACAGGCTTGTTAAATCACGCCGTGTCGTTTAGGTTTCATCCATAAAGCCTGTTGTGTCACAAGCAGAAGTGACTCAGAGGGAGCTGGAGAGCGGCCTGATCCAAGAGTACACACCTGAAAGTTTACCCTTATTACTGCATCAGGTGTGCTGCAGACTGCGCTTTATTATGGTCACACATTAGAGTTTTCTAGCCTATTTGTGATCTAAAGTTTTTGCTCATTAACAGATAAAATGTTTCTTTCTTTCTCACTATAGTTTTACACAGATCAAACTTACAAACTGGCACAATGTAAATATCAACTGATGCTCAGATGGAGGAGATTCAGCCGTCATTCCACTGTCCTGGAAAAACTGTATCCGCAATATAAAGTAATCTGTTCACTGGATTGTGGAATATGTTAATTAATTTCTTACGTTATGATAAATAACTCTGTATTTAATATGGCTGTTTAGAAGCAGATCACACACTTGACTTGTGAATTTGAGGATTCTGTGCTTCGCTCTCGTCGTCTCGCCTTGTCCAGAGAGAAGGTGCTGGCTGGTGTGGAGAGTCCCATTGGTGTGGTCACACAAGATGATGTCATCATTTACCTGCAGTGGCTTATTTGCCATCTGCACTCTGTCAAAACCATCCACAACTTCCTGCATGTGAGAATACCTGCAAACTTGGTCAAGTCTGATACGGACTGGGTTAAACAAATCTGTGATTATTGACATGATAATCGTAATAATATTACAGATTTAATTTTTTAATGATATGTTGTAGGTACTTCATTATCTCCCTTTAACGGAATGGAATGATGAACAAATGTCCAGTGTTGAAGATTTGACCTGTCCTGCCTATTTTTCAGGTAAGAAATTGGAACGTTGTCAGAAAGTGACATTTCATACTGCGCTTAAGTTGAAATAAACTTAATCACTAGTCATTTAAAAGTAAACTTTTAAAGCTAAAGTGTTTAATATACTTTTTCCAATGCCAGCTTAATGTGGATGGACAACTATTATTAGGGCCACCGAAGGTACGTAGGCACCTATTGTATCCGTTTTCTTATTATTATTCTTTTTCGTTTCTATTCTCTGGCTGGGAGTAGCCCATAGAACCCTTTAGAGGAAAGTTGTAAAGATTGGTACACGGATAAATGACACATTAAACTATCACTGACCCAAATTTGGGGTCTCTAACTCAAACCCTCTAGTGCCACCAACAGTTAAAATTTTGCACTTATATTTATGCTAACAACTTTTGAACCGTAACTCCTAGAATCCATTTTCCCCCCTTTTATTCCTTGGCTCATGGCGAATCGAATGCTTACCACAATTTCCAGACTAGATTTTCCACCATTTTTAATTAAATCCTAACTTTTTAAAAAAGTTTTGATAAACCAAACCATTCACATATTGCTCTTTAATCAATTTGACGGCTAGCATGCCAAAATAGACATGGCTGTATCTTTGTGATGCTTTGCTGCATTGAAAAGAAACTTGGTATTTGCCATAGCCATCATGACTTGAGTGTACCACAGTTTTGTCACAGTGCCACCTAGTGGTCAAATGATATGAAAAATAGCTAATTTTGCTTATAACTTCTGAAAAGTTTGGCTTAAAAATCATGAAACTGGTCTCTTTAGATTCCTTGGGGCATACAGAGTCAAAAGATACCCAATATTTCAATGTTGGCCATTTTGAAATGTTTGGTAAGGTGCTGTATTTACAAATGCATTGGTGTATTATTACAAAACTTTGTATGTATTATCAGTACCATGTCCTGAGGGTACCTACAAAGATTAGGACCAGTGCCTCCTTGTGGTCAATAGATGTTATGAAATGTAAAAAAACGCTTATAACTTTTAAAGGGTTAGTTCACCCAAACATTTTAATTATCCCATAATTGACTCACCCTCAAGCCATCCTAGGTGTATCTGACTTTCTTCTTTCAGCCAAACACAATCTGAGTTATATTAAAAAATATCCTGGCTCTTCTAAGCTATATAATGGGAGTGAATGGTACCTTAGATTTTGAAGCCCCGTCAAAAAAAAAGTGCATCCATCCATCAAAAAAGTAATCCATAAGGCTCCTGGGGTTAATAAAGGCCTTCTGCAGTGAAACAATGTATTTTTGTGAGAAAAATATCCATGTTTATAACTTTATAAACTATAATCACTGGCTTCCGGTAACGGTCATCCATGCGTTCATGAGAGTAATGAGTTCGGGCATATGATGTAGACGTAGCGCAAGCTACAGAAGCCAGTGAATGCACGGAGGTGGTTACCGGAAGCCAGCGATTGTAGTTTATAAAGTTATAAATATGGATATTTTTCTTACAAAAACGCATCGCTTTGTTTCAGAAGGATTATTTATATTTACATTTATGCATTTGGCAGATGCTTTTATCCAAAGCGACTTACAGTGCACTTATTACAGGGACAATCCCCCCGGAGCAACATGGAGTTAAGTGTCTTGCTCAAGGACACAATGGTGGTGGCTGTGGGGATCAAACCAACAACCTTCTGCTTAACAGTTTAGTGCTTTAGCCCACTACACCACCACCACTCCCACTCCAGCCTTTATTAACCCCCTGGAGCCATATGCTGGTACCCAATTTGCCATGATCAACCATACTCCCTGTCCGCCATTTTGAACATCATTTTTAAACTTTTTTTAATTCTCCAAGGCTGTACGTCCGATGTGTATCATCTAGGGACACACACAACAAAAAGTAGTGGTGGTGTAGTGGTCTAAACCACATAACTTGTAATCAGAAGGTTGCTGGTTTGATCCCCACAGCCACCACCATTGTGTCCTTGAGCAAGACACTTAATCCAGGTTGCTCCGGGGGGGATTGTCCCTGTAATAAGGGCTCTGTAAATCGCTTTGGATTAAAGCATCTGCCAAATGCATAAATGTAAATGTAAAAAGTTATCAAAAGCTTTTCGGTAGACCAAACGGTTCTCAAATAGTGCCCCAATGAACTAGATTGCACAATGTCAAAAAGCATCTGAGGCTGTATCTTGGAAATGCTTTGGCATGTGTGTGTAAATGCACCCTGTCTGCTTGATAAAAAAATTGGAGACAGTGCCACCTAATGTTCAAAAGTTACAATGCATTGTATTGTTATATAAGCAATTTTACTGATGTATTTAATACTGATTTTCTTGAAAGTCCAATCATACTTCCTTACTTGCCGTTGGTGTGCTTGGCCTTGCAATTGTATTTTTATGAACATTAACAAAGATGACTAAATGCTGTAATTAAAAAACATTGTTAATTGTTAGTTCATGAGACCTACCGCATTAACTAATATTAATGAATGGAACCTGTTTGTAAAGTGTTACCCACATCTTTAATTTAGATTACAAGAGCTTTCTCTAAGTAATTGTCTTTCAAAACTGAATTAATCAGTCAATCATTTAATTTATTTTTTTGTTTGTTTGTTTGTGTTTTTGTTGTTGTTCTTGCCTCATCAGGGGTAATTGCTTCCATGTCAGATGTTCCCTTGCACTCCATCAAAACAGAGGATTTCAAAACCCAGTTGGAGTTTCTTCTGTCACATTACAACATCCAATTTAACATCCACACCATCAAGACAACTGCAGATGAGATGGAGCTCTACAGTATGGTAATCTGAATTGAATTACAGTGCATTTCAAGTCGTGCAATATGATGTATTCGTATGCATTATGAAAATAAAAATAATTCTTGTGAATTAATTAAACCGTGTTATATGTCATGAATGTAGGTTAGTCACATGTTCAGGATAGTGTTTAGAAACCAGGAGGAGATGAAGACCTTCCTGCAGTGTGACAGCACTGAAGCTACAGAGAGGAAGTGGGGGAGGAAGAGCCCAAATATGGCTCTCAGGAAAGAGTCCAACTGGATTCCGCACATTCAGGTTAGAAAAGAGAATCAGATATTTATATTGTAGTGCTTTTGTCGGTGTAACCTATTTGAGTCAGGTTGACTTGAATACAAATCATTGCATTTAGATGTTTTCAGTGTATGCAATAATTGTTGAAATATTGGAATATGGTGTTTGCCCTATATTGTGCTTCAAACAGGTGAAACCAAAACGAGATCCATGGCAACAAAAACAAATGGCCAAACTTAAAGAGCTGAGATCAATGGATGAACTGCTTCACATGCACAGCAAGTTCCTTGAGGTGAATACATCTAAAACACTGAAACACAAATGTTGGTCTTGAGGATGTATTTTCAGTTAACATTGGTCCTGTTCATGCATAACATGTTAAGAGGACTGTGGCAGGGCGGAGGGTGGGGCCGGGTCGTGATACTACGCACCCGGTCCCGTATTAGGCTAATCAAGCCTCCGAGGTATAAAGGTCGACTGCAGGGTGTCGTGCGGGAGAGAGAGATCGTTTACGGACATGTCCGTCATTTGTGTGTTTATGTCTTCTATTAAGTTTCTCATTAAAATATGATTTATATCGTCAAGCCGGTTCTCGCCTCCTCCTTTCACAGTTTTAGGAGGTTGAGGTGATAGATTTGGCGCGCGCCCCTCTATCGGTTCGTTTAACCTCATAATCGAGATCCCCAACTCGTCGTGTGACCTCAAAGGGTCCTTGCCTCTTGGCGAGTAATTTAGAGCTCGATGTTGGGAGCAATACAAGTACCTTATCTCCCGGTGCAAATTCCCTTAGCTGAGTACCCCTGTCATACAGCCGGCGTTGGCGTTCTTGAGCTTGGAGCAAACTCTCCTGTGTTTATTGCCCCAGTGTGTGGAGTTTCGCTCGAAGATCAAGAACGTACTGAATTTCATTTTTACTATTCGAAGGTCCTTCCTCCCATGCTTCGCGGATGACGTCAAGCACCCCGCGCGGGCGCCGCCCATACAACAGCTCAAACGGGGAAAATCCCGTGGAGGCTTGCGGGACCTCTCATACTGCAAATAACAGGGGGTCGAGCCATCTATCCCAGTTCCTAGCATCTTCATGTACAAACTTACAAATCATATTTTAATAAACTAAAATCAGAAACTTAAAAGAAGACATAAACACACACATGACGGACATGTCCGTAAACGATCTCTCTCTCCCGCACGACACCCTGCAGTCGACCTTTATACCTCGGAGGCTTGATTAGCCTAATACGGGACCGGGTGCGTAGGATCACGACCCAGCCCCGCCCTGCCCTCTGCCCTGCCACAAGGACATTATGTCTGCTCTTCTATATTTAACATTACTATACTTGCACTTTCTTTTAAAGGAGTCAGATCTACATATAGTGACTGATGCTTTGAAGCAGTATGCTGCATCTGTCTGCCAACCAGACATCACAAAACCTCCATCCATCAGCACAGGACTCCAAGAGACACTCAAAGATACATCTAAAATGTGGAGAAGCATTTATAACAGAGAAAACATGTTTCAGGTGCACATTTATTTGAACTACACTGCAAAAATAATTTTCTTACTCAGTGTTTTTGTCGTGTTGTCCAGTAAATACTGTTGCGTAAAATAGTTCGTAAAATAGGGCCTTTACAAATCTATTCACCCCAAATGTTTAATAGGGGCCTTTACAAATCTATTCACCCCAAATGTTTAATAGGGGCCTTTACAAATCTATTCACCCCAAATGTTTAATAGGGGCCTTTACAAATCTATTCACCCCAAATGTTTAATAGGGGCCTTTACAAATCTATTCACCCCAAATGTTTAATAGGGGCCTTTACAAATCTATTCACCCCAAATGTTTAATAGGGGCCTTTACAAATCTATTCACCCCAAATGTTTAATAGGGGCCTTTACAAATCTATTCACCCCAAATGATTAATAGGGGCCTTCATCCACTGCAACATGAGGAATTACCCCAATAAACTTGGACAGTTATTGAAAAAACGTTTGATTTAACCACCTTGAATTAAATGTGCAACATTTGATAAATTATTAAATGTTATATCAAATTGCATGAAAATCAAACTTTAGACATTACACACAATGATCTCATAGATCGGGACATTTTCTGCAGTGTATAGTGACACAAAGGTTTTTAGGAAAGTGCTGGGGTAGATTTAGTTGCTATTTAGTGTTTTGGGAGAAAGTCAAATCAAAAGTGAGTTTTACACTGTTGTACCCTATTTCTAAATATCCTTAGAACAAGACACATTTACTGTAGTTAAGAAGCAAAATCATAATATATTAAGACTTATTGTCAGAGAAATAAAATGTAATAAAAATTTGTGAGGTTAATGCTCAAAATAAATCTATTCAACTATATTCCATTAGAAAAGTATTTGCCAACTGGGTCAGAAAAATAAATTAATTAAAAAAGTAGATTTTTCTGACCCAGTTGGCAAATCGTTTTTCTTATTTGTTATTTTTCTCTAAAAACAAATCTTAATGGTTTACAGTGAATGAAAGGAAATGCGTGAGGTGCACAAAAAAAAGACTGGGTTGTTTCCAGTCTGGTAGTAACTAACTGAATACAAAATTCCTTGATTTTGTGAGTTTAACTGTTATTTTTCTTTGTATTTTAGGTTGCCACGAAGGCCCATTCATCTATGCATGGAAACCAAAAACACAATGAGAAAAAGAATAATCGGTAATTTAAGAAACACAAATGTGTCTGCAATCTATCACTGCACGTTGACCATAGATCAGCATCTTTTATTGGTCCTTGAACAAGATTCCTGTCAGACAAAGTCCCCTTCCCATCTCTACCCCTAACCTTAACCTTAACCTTAACCCTAACCCTAGACTTACCCTTAAAACCAGAGGACAATTCATGTGGGTTGAAGCCGCAACCCAACTCTTCTAAACCTTAAAATATACTTCATAGGAACGTTACCAGCATGGCGCATTAGTGTGTGAACTTTTCCTTTTTGCTCTCTTTCTTCAAACATTTGAAATCAGTGGTGCTTATGATCTTGAGGAAAATGAAGACAGTTCCAATGATCCTGCATCATGCAGAGGAGCGTTTGTGTGTTTAATCTACCTGCGACACCTCAGGATCAGAGAACTGAAGGTAAAAAAAAAAAACATTTTCAATCTGGTTTGTTTTTCTACAACTGTCTTTTCACTTACAATAAAAGCAGCAAAAAGTACTTTGGTACTATGGTATGTAATAAGCACCCCCCACGGTATCAATGTGTTTTGGTTGTTGCATCGTTTTTTAACAATTCTATTTGTCATGTACCATAATATCAATGTATTTTGGACATGTTACAATGTCCATGGCAATACAATATTTATTTTTAGGTTAATCATGGTAATTATGGTTTTAACATGTTTTAGTATGTTGTTACCATGTTTTATGACATAGTGTCATGGTAAAATGGGGGGTGGGGGGGGGTAGCAATACCATGTTCTTTTGTACATTTACCATTGTATTACCATGTGTTTTTGGGCATGTACAATATATTAACTTTCTTTTTGATATCATGGTTTTAACATGTTTATGGTAAAACCACGGTAATGCCATTGTAGTTTTAATGAACATTGGAATACCATGTAAATATGGTATATGAATATGATAATCATTCAGAACCATGTCATTGCAATCGGATACAATCACTATATCATGGTACACCAGACTGAAGTGAGTCTGTTTATCCCGACCTCTGGTTTCTGTAGCGTACGTGTCTGAGCATGCTAAACTACTTGCGGTCAGTGGAGAGGACTCTGACGATGGATGCAGCAGGTCTGGAGATGGTTGAAGGTGATCTGGTGAGGAATGTGGAGAAGACGGGCTGGATGAGTGCTGCTCACAGAGGTGACAGGTCTACAGGAGCTCTCAGATTACCATACTGCATCTACAACAGTCCCGTTGACTACAAGGTGCCTATAGAGAACGTGATCAGAACTTTGGCTAATGTTCTCGAAAAGTTACAAACAAACGTTCTTGCAGTAATGATAACAGAATGTTCTTTCAACAGTTTCTAATGTTAATAAACGTTCTCAAAACATTAGCATTAAAATGTTATTCATAAAGAATGTCCTTATTGGAACATTCTTCAAATGTTACTACATTGTAAATACATTTCTGCAATTTTGAAAAGTTTTTGGACTTTTTGAATGTCCAACCTAATGGGAACGCTAGGAAAATGTTTTTAGAACATAAAATATTTAGCTGTGTAATTAGCAGATTGGCCCAGTGCTTATTGGTACTTTACTTTGTGTTGGGTCTGTTACAGGTCATAAAACCAAAGTAATGTAAAAAACAAAGATTGCTGTTTTGGGTTTTTGAATTCTGCACTTTAAATGTAAATTATAATTTTCACCACTTAATGGTAATATCTGTATTTGTTTATGTTAAAATAATGTCTATGCCAGATTAATATGCAATCTGACACAGCAACATTGGCTCAATCAATGGCATGAGTTTGGGGTGGGGCTGTCCAATGGCAAATACACAGGGGACTGTTTGGGAAACCAGTTTGAAACTGTTGGATTTGCAATGTTTTTGTTTGGTGGTGCAGACATGACACACTTCATCTTTAACCTCAACCGTATTTGTTTCATGTCAGGTTCAATGTGCCGAGTTCATGGAGTTTCCTGAGGTGGAGAATCTCCATGACTACTACAGCACTGATGGGAGCTTCATCCACACACAGGACCAGCGAGGTCTCTACATCATCTATGATGCAGCTCTTGTGGATCTGAAAGAGTTGGAGCATCATCTGCTACTCACAGCGTCCCATTTCATTCAGAAGAAAAGAGGTCAGGACAGTCATTTGTGTGAATGGACTTTATCTACATAAAAATGTACTGTATGTAATTGCGCTCAGTTTACCGTTAGCATATACTTTTTTTATATCTGATATGTTTACCCGTATGCAGTGAAGGTGCGACAACCAAAAGTGTTTACATTTTCAAGAAAGATTGCACAATATTTTTCTTCAAAAAAACTTTTTAGAGCATCGTGTTGTCAAAATTTTGCACCGGCAAGTAGAAATGTAGTTCAGCCATGACAACTCTCATAACAATTTAGCTAATGTGGGTGTGACTGTGAGGTGTATTGATAGGATATTGGTCTTGGCGGACAAGATCTGCTACGTTGTTGCTGCTGCTGCTGAGCAAGTACAGAGACTTGCTACTGCTAGAACATACACAGACATGCTGAGTTAAGCTTGAGGACATGCGGCTGCTGCACAAATAGAAAAACATTGCATAGCAGATCTAGACCAGTGGAGCTGGGGTGGAGGAGGGTTTCAGAGAAAACTCTCACAGCACACTGCAGTGTAATCACTAACTTGCAAACTAAATAAGGTTAATGCTGGAAGAGGGCAGCGGGGGGTGCTCACCCTGCAGTCTGTGTGGGTCCTGATGCCCCAGTACATGAAGGGGACACTATACTGTAAGAAGGCACCATCCTTCGGATGAGACTTTGAACCGAGGTCCTGACTCATTGTGCTCATTAAAACTCTCAGGGCACTTCTTGTAAAGTGTAGAGGTGTAACCCCTGGTGTTTTGGACAAATTCCCCCAATGGCCCTTCTCAATCATGGCCTCCTAATAATCCGCATCCATTAATTGGCTTTATAACTCTACTTTCTCCTCTTACCCAATAGCTGGTGTGACTGCCGTCACATCATCCAGGTGGATGCTGCAGACTGGTGGTGGTTGAGGAAAGTCCTGTTCACTGTGTAAAGGGCCTTGAGTGTAGTGTTAGAAAAAGCGCTATATACAGTATGTAACATTCAGTCAGGCAAAGAGAAAGCACGCAAGTTGATTGGCTACCACATCGAAGGACCTATCCGCTCACACCGTGTGAGCTGATTGACTTAACATATCACATGTGAGCGAGCTGATTGGCTAACAGATTATTCAGAGTTTCATGTCTCAACCTAGTCATTTATACCATGTTGTTTGGACAGAGTCACATACATCTAAAGAATTTTTAGCTGGGATGGATGTAGATCGGTTGGCTGTTCTTTTGGACACCTGGACGTGTGAAGTAGATTTTCTGGAGCACAAAATACAGGTTTGTTTGTGGCGCATACGTATCAAAATGCAATTCAAAGTCAATTTTGCAGTTAAAAAATGAATCAAATTCTGTTTAACTTTCATTCCCAGCTGTTGAATTGCTATTTGGAAGCTTATCAGCATGTCACAGGTCCAGAGGAACGGTTTAGCTTAGCTCAGGTCATCACAGACATCATGCACAAAAGACCACAGATGGATTTCACAGCTGGATACTTTGCACAAGCTTACAGGGATGCGATTGTGTGTCTGCAGAGCCACCAACAACTCATAAAACTAGTGCTGAACAATCAAGTAATTGAGGTTTCCTTCTTTAATCCTGCTTATATAACCTTCAGTCTCTTTCGATGTTGTCAAATGATTTTGTTTTCTTATTTTCTGCACATTAGATTGATGAGCAGAGACGGTATCTGGAGAGAATATGGAGACAGGGACAGAATGGTTGTCCTAGTGAATACGGGCTGCCACCAAATTACGTCCCAAAGCATTTGGTATCAATTGGTGGAAGCTGGTAAAGATCAAACTTATATAAATCAATATGATATCAATGTTTACCCAGTTTACTTCCTTCATGCATTTTCTTGATCTTAATTTGAGTTATCAGTGCATTCTATAAAAAATTTGGCTGATGTATGTTCACCTTAAAGGAATATTCCGGGTTCAATACAAGTTAAGTTCAATCGACAGCATTTGTGGCATAAATGTAAGCGCAGCGTAGTTCTAGCGGGAAGACAAGCAGCTGTACATCATCACATCATTAGCTGGGTAATTCCTAGCCAATCGCATGTAAGCCATTGCTTTATAAGTCTGCTCATAATCTATCACATTGCTGTTTCAGTGTGCTAACACGGCAACCTCCACCACCCTACCACCACCAGTTGAGCCCTGTCCCACACGGGGCTAGGCTCCTCGCCCCTGCCTCCTATCTCCGGCAGGACATGACGGTTCCGGGTACAACTCCCTCGGACCGCCGGATGGTGCCTACGCCAAATAGAGAGACATTACATTCTGTTTTACATTTATCAAATAAATGGCATCTTAAACTTCACTCAAGCCTGCGTGTCTTCCCGATAGAATGTTTATTACCACAAAAAATCGAGGTTACAGTTAGGCCTTACAATGGAAGTGAATGGGGCCAGTTTTGTACAAGCAGAAAAGTGACACTTATAATTTTATGAAAGTGTATATTTTTGCTTATTTTATTTATTTTAAAAACCACAACTCATTTGTTACATCGTTGTAGTGTTTTAAGGTTTACAGCATGTTGTCATCATGGCAACAACATTGTCAAATTGGATATTACGTTACACAGATGCGGTTAGTAACTAAAATCATCTTGTAGCTGTACTTTTGAAACAGTTGGCCTCCATTCAGTTTCATAGTAAGTGCTTCACTGTGACACAGACTTTTGCTTTTTTTCTGATTAACAGTTTTTATTGATTCATACTATTAACAAAGAAAAGCAAAACATATATTTACAGAATCAACATTTTACCCCCACTATTACCCCTCCCAATCCCCAACCCCCAAACCTGACCCTCAACAAACATCCCTGTGATCACACAGGAGTGTACACACACACACACACACACACACACACACACACAAAACATATATATATATACAGTATATATATACGTGTATATGTATAATAATCACACACATTTAAACTATACTTCTCTCTCCACTGACCCTCCACAAGAGCCCTCCAAGAAGGCCAAATAGCTGCCCCATTTTCTATCAAATGAATTTAAGTTCCCCGGCCTTCTACATGACATTTCCTCCAATGCCGCCACCCTCCCCATCTCTGTTCACCACTCTTGAAATGAGGGCGCTCCAGCCGACTTCCATCCCCTTAGAACAATCTGTCCGCCAATCATAACACTGTTAGGACCCAATTTTTTATTAATGACCGCCCCATTGCCTAAAATACAGAGTCTGGGGCAAAATTTAATTTGAGCGCCCAATACGTCACACGTGAAACTCTGAACCTTCAACCAAAATTCTTGGATCTTAACACACTACCAAAAAACTTTTGTCCCCATCTTCTGATTGACGTTGCCAGCAGATCTTTATCTTTAAGACATTTACATTTAGTAGATGCTTTTATCCAAAGCAACTTACAGTGCACTTATTACAGGGACAATCCCCCCAGAGCAACCTGGATTTAAGTACCTTGCTCAAGGACACAATGGTGGTGGCTGTGGGGATCGAACCAGTGACCTTCTGATTAACAGTTATGTGCTTTATCCCACTACGTCACCACCACTCTAAGACCAAGCCTATTCAATCTAGAGGGGGTCCAATAGAATCAATATAAGATCTTAAATTGCATAAGGCGCACCCTTGCATCTCTAGATGCAGACTCTACGTTTTCTAGAATCCTAGCACACACTCCCTCCTCCAATACCAAGTTTAAATCTTTCTCCCATAATCTCGCTCCGTCCCCCAGACTCTGAATTAACAGCGAGTAATACACTGATGCCTCATGACCTTTTCCAAAAGCAGTAATCACCACTCCCAGAGTCTCTGCCGCTTTAGGGGGGTGTATGTTACTCCCAAAAATAGTACAGAGCAGGTGGTGCAGCTGTAAATACCTAAAGAACTGAGATCTGGGAATCCCAAAAGGTTGAACCATATTTTCAAATGACCTCAACACTACACTCTCATATAGGTCACCGAGCATATTAACCTCCCTCACAATTCACTCTGACCAGCAGAAAGAAGACTTTTTAATACATAACTTCGGGTAGATGTATAAATGTCTGAATTAAACACTCTGGACAATTTTGTCCATACCTAGTGCAAATGCGAGATAACGGGGTGTAACTTAACTTCTCTGATTTTCTATTAGTTTGATAGAAAGGCTTTGCAATGGCGAAATAGGGGCAAGAACTTCCTGTTTGATACAAAACCAGGAAGGGGCCCTCTCAGGTGGAAGCGACCAATGAGCCAAATGTCTGAGACCGAATGCATAATAAGAAAACGAAATCTTGGGTAGGCCTAGCCCACATTTGTCAATTGGCCTATGCAACTTACTGAAATGTAATCTGGGACGTTTACCTTCAAATTCAAATCAAATTGCTTGAAATAAGAAATGGGGACATCTACAGGGAGAGATTGTAGCAGGTAGTTGAATTTTGGAATACAATTCATTTGAATAACATTAACCTTCCCAATCCTAGGATTTTCGCCTTTTTTAATGAAAAGGAGGGACAAGTTGAAATTAAGTTTTGTTGTAATAAATATTATGCCACAAATGCTGTCGATTGAGATTAAATTGTATTGAACCAAGAATATTTCTCTTATATACAATATTAAAACATAAAATACTTCTAAGAAATTCCTTGTTTAATGGCATCTCCTTCTACTTCCATTGCAGGCCTGCTTTGAAGAGTGTGTATTTATTGGAGATACATCCGTCCTTGTTTTTGTCATCTCAGCTGTACAATGCTCTTAATCGTGCCTGCGTTGAACTGTATGAGCTACAAAGAGCTAAAACAGCATCTGAGAGAGTCAAACTTGAGCAAGGGCTCTTGAAAATGGCCCTGCATCACTGGAACACCCTTGCCACTCCTGGTGCCACCTACAGTTCTCAGATCCAGAGAGATGTATGTACTGTTTTGTGTGCCAAATAAGTTGAGATGTCACTGTTTAAGGGGGAAATAAAAGAAAAAGTCCCTTTAGATATATAGATATGTCTTTAGTACCATGATGGAAATTTTATTGCAACCGAAATATTGAAATGCAATACCAGTATACTGCATAGTATGTGCTGTATACCAGTGGTTCCCAACCTTTTTGACTTCAAGGCCCACCACTGTCCAAGACTATAGTTGAACCCCCTACTTTTTAAATAAAAATGTTTTTTTTTTTTAATGAAAATAAGAAATATGATGCGAGTTTGCATGTTGTACATCTTGTTTTTAGCTCTTTTTTTTTTATGTATATATATATATATATATATATTTTTTAATTTTTATTTCCATTTGCTGTTTTTGAAATGGATGGTCAAATGGAGTGCATTGCATTGTGAGACATCATACTGTCGTAATATGAGACTAACATACAACTTTGACCATTTCTGTAGTATGCTGAATGTATATTGTGAATAACAGTATGTCCTACTACATTTGCCAAAGCGTGCAGTATGCAAAAGAGCACACTGCAGCAGTTATTATCAGAAAGACATCAGATACATTCAATGTTCTCTCTCATTTCAGTTATTCTCAGATGTGTACATTGAAGACCCTCTCCTGGTCAGAGAGCTCGCCATATCTGTTTTGAGATGTGCTGAGGAACAGGAGAGAAAACAAGGCAAAGAAAGACAGATGTTTATGGTGAAGACGTTCTGCACACTGCTAGAACTCATCACAATCCGTCACCGCGTCATTCAATCAGCATCAGAGACCGAGCGTCTGTCCCAGTTGAGATATTCAAGGATTTATAACTTTTCCTTGTTGGACTGTAAAAGTGTTTCATTCCTGAATTTAAAATGGCAATTGTAAACCATTAAACTCATCATAGTCTCAACTGGATGTCTAATGTTTTCTGTCGTGTTACTCTAGGTTATATAAATCAGTTGCCAGCATGATGGGCTTTGATCAATTTCATTTATACATGCGGCCGGTGCAGTTTGAGTTTGCTGTGAAGAAAGAGATTCCAAGACAACTTCCTGTGTTTATGACAGCTCTTCAGGAGGACAATCAGTGTGTTGACAGGTAACAGCTTTTTTTTGTTTTTTTTTACACTTTATAGTTTTGTTTATTATTTTTGTTTAGTTATTTATTTATTTAAAAAAAAAAATCTTCACATTTAGTCATTAAACAGATGTTTTTATCCAAAGGAACTTTCAAAATGAGGAACATAAGCAATTAGTCATACAAAAGTCAACAATATCCGCAGTATCGCACTGCAAAGTTCTAATCGTAGCTGGGGTAGAATAGTTTATTACTATGTTTTGCATTGTTTTTGTTTGATTTGTTATTTTTGTTTTGTTCTTTTTATTATTTTGTTTGTTTTGTTTATTATTTTGTTTTGATGTTTTTTTATTTATTTTGTGTTTCTTGTTTTGTTTGAACATGTTCATTTGTTTGTTTTGTTTTGCTTTGTTGTTTTATTTTATTTATTGTTTGTTTTGTGCAGGATATTTATTCACCTGCATTCTGATAACACTTTTAGAAAGGATCTATTTCTGTTTTAATTAACTGTATTTATTGCAGTGTGTATATGGTAGTGTAAAGGGTTTGATGGAAAGGAGGCGGCCAGAACCGGCTTGACGATATAAATAATAGTTTAATATAAAACTCAACCAAAAAAGACAAACACACGCACAGGTGTCGGACAGCTGTCCGTAAAGCTCTCTCTCTCTTGCACTGCCACCCTCGGTCGGCCTTTATCCCTCTCGAAGGCTTGATTAGCCTGATTAGGGGCCGGGTGTGCAGCATCACGACCCGGCCCGGCCCCCCGCCCTGCCACATTCCTCCTTCGTTCTTTCAAGCCGGGGAGCCCTCGTCATGACGTACACCCCCCCCCCCCTTCCCACCCCATCTACCGGCAGGTCATCCCTGCCTTCCTGAATCTGGGACGGGGGGAGAGAAACTTGAAACATGCGTAGCAGCAGCGGGAGAGATAGAGGAGAGTGAGAGAAGGAAAAAAACACTTACTCGCCGGTTCTCTGATACGGCGTAGCTTGGCCCCTGGCCACTCCTCCACCCTCTAGCAGGCGACAGCCGCACCTCCCCGGGTGGTTCGGAAGCAGTCCTTTGGCCCCAGGTGGACGGAACGCCCCGCAACGTTTTTGGTGGACAGCGGTATCCGCTCCAGGCGGTTGGTTGGGAGCCCCTGCTCCCCTCACGGTCGGCGGCCGTTCCTCCGCTTCCAGGCGGCCGGGCTCCTCCGTCCTCCGGCGGATGGCCGCGGCTGTTCCTTTCGGGTGGATGGTAGTGGCGAGAACAACGCATCCCTCCTCCTTCCTGGGTTTCGGCACCAGTGTAAAGGGGTTAAAGGGAAGGGAGTTGGTGAGAACCGGCTTGACGATATAAATAATAGTTTTATATAAAACAGAACCAAAAAGACAAACACACACAGGTGTCGGACAGCTGCCCGTAAATCTCTCTCTCTCCCGCACTGCATCCTCGGTCGGCCTTTATCCTTCACGGAGGCTTGATTAGCCTGATTAGAGGCCGGGTGTGCAGCATCATGACCCGGCTCCGCCCCCCGCCCCGCCACAGGTATGTTGCAGCCTGTAATTAAGGCAAGCATTACTATTATTATTTGAGCAAACCCATATGCCTATTAAACTCACCAGTCACTTTTTATTCTTTTCTTTTTTTTTTTTCGGAAAATTTAAATGTCTAGTTTGATTTTCTTTCTACCTTCTTGCTTCATAGGTATGTCCCTACTAACCTGTCATTGGCTATCCAGGAACTTGATGAGAATCATATTGGCAAGTTTAGCTATCAATCTAACGAGGCTGTCTTACAGGTAATCACATGCTGATTTACATTTGTTGCATTTTTAAACATTATACTGCATTTCTTTTTCCCAATATAGTAATTGTGTGATCTTTCAACAGCTAATGAATCCGTCCAGACTGGAGAACATGCAAGTGGTCCTGGTTTGTCAGATGGTACAGAAGAATGCACTGATTGGAGCAATTAAACAGGCCTTGCTTTGCTGTTGGGCAGAGAAGTTTGATCGAGCCCAGCCACATGAACATGACAGATCCACTTCCACTGGCGCACAAAGACATGCTTTGGCTACTAAAAACAGGTGCAGAATATTCCACATTCTTCAAGTATATGTGAAATTATTTGGTCATGAATTTGTTCAAAGTGGACTTACAGACCTTGTGTCCAATGTTGGTTGTAATTCAGGCTTGCAGGAGCGTTTGTGTCCGTTCAACTGGAGAAAGTGGCTCTTCGAGATGAAATGCTGAATGCGTTTGTAAAGACCAAAGAAAAGACAAACACACTGAAGTTAAACTCTGTACGTAAGAATGAAGGGGAAGCTGATTTTTGTTCTATGTGTATGAAAATATGTATAAAAATTATATTACTTTTTTTCGTGCGCTCCTCTCACTAGGAAGAGGTGGCTAAAATCAAGAGGAAACTGATTTTCGAGTTCTGTCACAAGTACGTTTGGTCAATGAACAACGGCTCTTATTTGGAGGAAATTACCGTACGCATGAAAAGAAACATGATACATGTCTCTCTACTCCTTTTCAGATTTAATAAACATATGTCACTGTGTTGTATCAGAGGGCAGATTGTTGCTCTTTGTCACAGTCTCACATCACTATTAGATGAAGTGCCAAACATCCGCAAAAAACATTTTGTGACTGGACCACCCAATGAAACCAAATCAGACCTGCAGTCTGAGGAGAACGTGTCCCCTGATCCAAGGTGGAAACATGTGCATTACTGAATGTAGGAATAAAATGAAATTTCTGTCATCACTTTGTTTATCTTTGGACCACAAAAGCAGATGTTTGGCAGAATGTTAGGAGCTTACAGCCTTAGTCGATATTAACTTTCATTGTTTGGAAAATACCAACTTAGACTTTGCGCTAAACGACTTCTTTTGTGCCCCATGGAAGAAGAAAAGTCCTACGTTGACATTTAGATGACAGAATGTTCATTTTTTGGTGATCTATCCTCTTAAATCTTTATCAGTTTACACAATATAAATGCCAAGACTGTTTTCGACTCATCAGGACATTTCAACCTCGCCCTAAAAGACTGTTATCAGCTGATGGAAAGAGTCTCATAAACCTGTGGTTCATCCCTCATTACACAGAGGTGCTGCTCATGTTCAAATCTCTCGAGGAAAAGGTAAGAAATGCATCTTTGCCCCAGTTCTCAATAATATACTGTGGCCCTAAACGTATTTGGGCACTTAAGCCAAATTTGAAGGCATACAGTAGGACTGTTTTTATTGCAACGGCATCCATGCAGAACATTTTTATAACATTTCATTTTGATAATGATAGTGTCGAATCTCCATTAAAGGAAGGAGGTTAAACCTCTCGTAAAACACATACGACTACTTAATTTGGTAGATTTTCTTTTTAAAGGGTCTATTATTGATTTGATAAAAAGACTGCTCTTGTTCATATAAATCAAGCTCACAGGACAAATAAATATGTAGGTGGTGACAATTGTGACAAGTGGGAAAACAAACAGCTTTTAAGTTTGAAAAGATGACCAATTGATTGACACCCATTATGAAATTGCAGGTTTTTGATTTGTTTTTATTGTTATAGAAGAGAAAATAAAGTAAAAGTAAGAAATATGCATGTAGTCTTGGTTTATCATTTCCCTTTTGTCCGCAACCATTGCCTGTGTGTGTGTATATATATATGCAGGTTGGGGAGTAACAGAATACATGTAACAGGATTATGTATTTAAAATGCAAAATATGAGTAACTGCATTCCACTACAGTTACAATTTAAATCATTGGTAATTAGAATACAGTTACATTCAAAAGGTATTGATTACTGAAGAGATTACTTTGCCTTTTGTTGTCATTTGTTTCATTTAATATTTAGTCCTTTCAGATTGAAAACATATATACATATAAATGATGCGATCCAAAGTGCATTTGAACAGCAGTGAAACACTTTCTTATGATGTGTTACATTCATACGAGCAGACAGAGAAGTACGTTTGGAGCAGAAGAAATAGAAATAAACCTTGTGTAAATTGTCAGCTTTACGCTAAGCTAAAATGCTAATTCTAGCCATTTTACATGCACGTGATACCAGACACCATCATATTTTTTATCAAGAAAATTCACGTTAGATCACACTTAAAAAAAAATAAAAAATAGTAAGAACTTTGATATTAGGGCAAAAATCATATTCTTGATAATAATTTTTGTATTGTTTTCCTGTTAAAATATTGAAAAATCCTTCAAATAAGATCAGATTGATTGATCTTGTTTTAGAAACAACACTGCAGAAGATATTTAGGTTTTTCAGAGAATGTATTTTTAACATGTGTATTTTGTCTTACCGTACTGGCAGAGTCTTTATAGTCAAAACAAGTAAATAATCTACCAGTGCTAAAAAAGTAATCCAAAGTATTTAGAACACACTACTGACCTTGAGTATTCTAACGGAATACATTACAAATTACATTTCACAGCATGTATTCTGTAACTGTAGTGGAATACATTTCAAAAGTAACACTCCCAGCATTATATATACCAATATATATATATATATATATTTATTTTTCTTCTCAATATACTATACTTACTATATTGTTTGCAATTTCTTATTGGGTCTTGTAAAGACTGTAGTTTCTCAACGGTTACAATTGTGACCAAGAATACAATAAATCACATACTTTCACTACCTATTTTGAAGTATTTTTTGGAAAAGGCATTTAGTTTGTTTCATTGGAATATCCACAGATTAAAATACATGTTAAAATTAGACAGGCTCCATGCATACACGTTTTGAAAAAAGGATTTAAATAAAAGAAAATGTAAATGAGCATTTAGATAAACTATATAAATTAGATATGTAGGTATGTATGTGTGAATGTTTTGATTTTATTCCTCTTCATTTACTTTGTTTATATTTACACATTATTATTATTATTATTATTATTATTATTTTAATAACATTTTATAAATAACCTACCATTCAAAAGTTTAGGGTCACTTACTCATTCTTTATTTATGTATTTATTTATTTTTTCCACATTTTAGAATAATAGTAAAGTCATCAAAACTATGGAATAATAGAAATGGAAATATGGGAATTCTGTTATGACTTAAAAAATCCAAAATAAATTCTGTTATATTTTAGCAACTTTAAAGTAGTCACACTTTGCCTAGAATGTACTCTTGACATTTTCTCAAACAACTTCTTGAGGTTTCACCCTGGGTTGCATTTTAAACAGTGTTGAAGGAGTTCCCATCTATGTTGGGCACTTAGTGGCTGCTTTTCTTTATTATTCGGTCCAAGTTTTTTTTTTTTTTTTTTTATTACATTTTAGTTTTATAATTAAATAAATTGGGGGCACAAATTATATTTTTCTCGACAAAATTAATTTCAAACATTTAAGCATACAGATCAAAAGATTTTTAAGATCTTGAGAAACTTTTCAGGCAAGTGACCCCAAACTGTTGAACGGTAGTGTGTGTATATACACTCACCTAAAGGATTATTAGGAACACCTGTTCAATTTTTCATTAATGCAATGATCTAATCAACCAATCACATGGCAGTTGCTTCAATGCATTTAGGGGTGTGGTCCTGGTCAAGACAATCTCCTGAACTCCAAACTGAATGTCAGAATGGGAAAGAAAGGTGATTTAAGCAATTTTGAGCGTGGCATGGTTGTTGGTGCCAGACGGGCCGGTCTGAGTATTTCACAATCTGCTCAGTTACTGGGATTTTCACGCACAACCATTTCTAGGGTTTACAAAGAATGGTGTGAAAAGGAAAAACATCCAGTATGCGGCAGTCCTGTGGGCGAAAATGCCTTGTTGATGCTAGAGGTCAGAGGAGAATGGGCCGACTGATTCAAGCTGATAGAAGAGCAACTTTGCCTGAAATAACCACTCGTTACAACCGAGGTATGCAGCAAAGCATTTGTGATGCCACAACACGCACAACCTTGAGGCGGATGGGCTAGCAGAAGACCCCACCGGGTACCACTCATCTCCACTACAAATAGGAAAAAGAGGCTACAATTTGCAAGATCTCACCAAAATTGGACAGTTGAAGACTGGAAAAATGTTGCCTGGTCTGATGAGTCTCGATTTCTGTTGAGACATTCAGATGGTAGAGTCAGAATTTGGCGTAAACAGAATGAGAACATGGATCCATCATGCCTTGTTACCACTGTGCAGGCTGCTGGTGGTGGTGTAATGGTGTGGGGGATGTTTTCTTGGCACACTTTAGGCCCCTTAGTGCCAATTGGGCATCGTTTAAATGCCACGGCCTACCTGAGCATTGTTTCTGACCATGTCCATCCCTTTATGGCCACCATGTACCCATCCTCTGATGGCTACTTCCAGCAGGATAATGCACCATGTCACAAAGCTCGAATCATTTCAAATTGGTTTCTTGAACATGACAATGAGTTCACTGTACTAAAATGGCCCCCACAGTCACCAGATCTCAACCCAATAGAGCATCTTTGGGATGTGGTGGAACGGGAGCTTCGTGCCCTGGATGTGCATCCCACAAATCTCCATCAACTGCAAGATGCTATCCTATCAATATGGGCCAACATTTCTAAAGAATGCTTTCAGCACCTTGTTGAATCAATGCCACGTAGAATTAAGGCAGTTCTGAAGGTGAAAGGGGGTCAAACGCAGTATTAGTATGTGTTCCTAATAATCCTTTAGGTGAGTGTATATATATATATATAGACCATTTACCATTTATACACTTTTATTTTAATGTAGTCACTATCTTTGAGTTTTAATTTCTGTGTGTGAATAATTAAATGTGAAGCACAATTTAGAAATAACTGGGTGAAGGATAATAGATGTTCTTGTTACAGGAATGTCACCAAGCTCTTCAAAACACACTGCAAATAATATCATCTCTTCATGATGTCGTCTATTTCCTGGTGAGCTTTGCTCGGCTGGGCAATCCAAACACGTCCTTCAATCCCAACAGTGCTCAGAGACTTACAGCGAACTGGGGCGGATCTGAGAGCATCGGTATACAATCATTTTGGAAAACACAGGGTGTGGCTCATATCCAGCATTCTTCAAGCACAGTGTTAGTGTTGTTAATGCTCTGATGTTTGTCCAAAGGGGCTGAGCTGTGGGACGTCCAGCGACAGATTGACTCTCTCCATGAGCCCAGAAGTTCAGAGGCTGTCGGGCGGCTCCTGCAGCTACACAGGGAAGTTCTCTTCCTGCGCTTTGATACTGCAGTACGGTACATGATCAGGTAGGGGAGAGTGGAGAATAGATGTGCCACTTTTTACTTCAGCTTCCCTCTAGATAACGAGAAATTAGCTACAAACTACAGTAATATGCCTAGTTACAGTGAGGTCTTTTTAAGAGTAGCTGTAGTGTAATCACATAAAAACACAGTATTTCCCGTTTTGTCTCTCCACAAGGGAAGTGTTCCTCTCCTCTGGAAACATCTCAGCCTATCAAAGCGTGAGTGAAAACATGAGCCACGCCCTCCCAGTCATGAGTGACAGTGTGAAGGATGAAGACAGTTTTCTCTCTGTTCCTCAAACACTAGATCCATGCAGCCTGCAGGTGAGGAAAGCATCTGCGTCTGTGCAACAGTCTGGTTTCGGAAGTAAAAATCCCATTCATTTCTCCATAGGGGAGTCGATTCTGAACTTATAAACCTTTAAAGACAGACCTACCGTAAGCTCTGAGGTTGTTAATCGATCGTAGATGCTTCTGTTGAATTCTTTCATCTGTTTTATTTCAAATTCGTTAAAAAACTCGTTTAATAGCAGAGTGCCTGGTGAAGAACTACACTACCCATAATCCTACGGGGGAAATCCTCCAATCAGAGAATCGCAGTACACGAGATTTTCTTTGGCCTGATTGGCCCGATTTTGCCTGGCTCCCACGTTTATGGTTTCACTGTATGCCAAACATAAGAATATACAAATATCAAGGTAACCATCCCTTCCCATCCCATCCCATCCCTTGCTGTGGAAAATAAATTGATCAGATAAGCACATAGCCACCCTTAGAACTGAAAATACTGTACGGTAATTTTATTTCATTTAAAGCAGAACTTGAATTGAATGAATAATATATGGAGTCAGATGCATTATTAGAATTATAAGGCAGCAAGGTTGGAAAACAACATTTTGAATTCACAGATGACAGCAGGGCTGGACTGGTAATCTGGCATACCGGGCATTTTTCCGGTGGGCCGACGCACTTTGGGGCCGATCGTGGCGGACTGGCCATTGGGAGAACTGAGCGGGCCGGTGTGTCGGCCGTGAAACGGGCCGAATGGGCCGTTATAAGCTAAAAAAATCGGCAACTCGTGGGGACACTCCTCCGCCCCTGGCAGCGGCCCTACCGCTCCAGGCAGTCGGGAACACTTCCCTTCTCCCCTCACAGACGGTGGTCTTCCTCCGACTCCTCTGTGTTTCTGGGGGATGGCAGGGCTCTCCTCCGCCCCTGGGAGCGGCTCCATCGGTCGGGGAGTCCAGTCCCCACTCGCCTCACGGACGGCAGCCGTTCACCTTGTCCGGGCGGTCGGTCTACTCCCTCCCCGGTGGATGGCAGCAGCGCTCCCCTGGGTGGACGGCAGTGTCGAGGACTCTGCGACGGGCATCCCTCCTCCTTCCCGAGTTTCGGCACCAGTGGCCTTGGTACAATAGGAAGGAGGCGGCGAGAACCGGCTTGATAATATAAATAATATTTTAATGATAAACTTAAAAGACAAACACACATGACGGACATGTCCGTAAACTATCTCTCTCTCCCACTCTGGGTACTCTGCGTTCCTTTTATGTCTCTCTCCGCATCACTATAACAAGACACAGGTGTTATTGTTGATTATAAACCAGGTGACAAGCCTTACCGCTCTCTCTCTCTCTCTTCCGCAGACTGACACACGACCACGCCCCCACGCCACAGCTAGATTAACCCACTTCTATTCTGAAGTTATAAAAAAAGTGACAAATGATTTTATATTTCGTATATTGAGCTGTATTGGTATATACAGTATAGTAAATACGTCTATCAGTTGTATTGGCCATAAGAGTAAAAACACAATCTGGAATTTGCGATTTTACATCGTTTCCGTTATAACATTAATCGACAAAGCTTTAAACGGCTTATTTAAATGCATGTGAGAGTTTTGTCTAGTCTAATGTTAACCATTTAAAATTCACACTGAACTTCAAACTTAGTAGCTGTTGTGTTTTCTGCAACTTATACGTTACTAACGCTATATGAACGACTTCTCGACTGGTCAGTCGCAGACCGCTTGTAAGTAGCTCTTAGTAGCTGATCAGAATGGAGGAGGCGGGACCTGCCAGAATATGGGGGAGATAACGCAGCTCTGACAGCTTACAAAGGCCCAGTGAAACATTAAGCCCCGGGACCCCGGAGCACCTTAATGCGGACCCTGTTTGTTCTATTATCCAATTTTTTTTAAAACACTTTTTTGTTGTTGCTTCAAATCAAAGTTTGTAATGTTGTGATTCACCTCAGAGCTGGTTGGTTTGGTTTGTGGCTCACAACTTCTTGTGAAGGATTTTATGGAATCCCTATAGAAAAAAATTAATGGGAAAAATACTGGGAATGGGAACACTGTTGTGCTTTATTCCACATCTCACAGCCTTTCCGAGTTCATTCATTTAAACATTTGGACTGTTTTTATAATGCTTTCAGCAATACAAAATATTCTGTATTTTAAAAATGTATTTCTAAATGTGGTCAGTTTGTTCTATAGTGTTATCTAAAATTTATGATTGAAAAAAACAACAACTTATCTGTCATCTTAGGTTGATTCAGCTGATTTGATATAGCGTAAGACCATCATTAAACAAATGTAAATCTTCAGGCAATTTCTGATGGGCAATAAAGTGATGTGATTAATCCAGTGGCGTAGCCGAGGGGGGGCTTGGGCCCATCCAAATTAGACCCAGGCCCACCCAGAATATTACAGATTATTCTTTGACTTCAAAAATATGTGTATAAAACTGTTAAAAATGTGCATAAATTCTGATTTCTAAAAGTGTAAAAGAAATATCTGAATGTGCCGCTTCTCTGTTGTTAAGGAAAATGTGTTAAAATTATAATTTTGTCCGAAAACTTGGCTCTTCCATTTTTGTTGATGCTTTGCTACGCCCTTGGATTAATCCATGATGAACACAGTTTAATATAATGCGATATTGTTGGTTAATTTAATGGAAGATATTATGAAAAACCAAGAAAAGCTATAATTTTTATATTAAGAGGTCTTTGGTATGGGGGAGAATCTGGGTGGGGGTTTGTGGGACAGAAAAAGGTTGACAACCTCTATTTTGATACATTTTACCATATTTATATCCATTTTCAAAATTCTGTTCTACCCCCACAAAATGTGCCAATTCCATACAGACCTAGTAATAATAGAGCAACTGGACATGATGTTACAAATCCAAATTTCTTACCAAGACAGCATATGTCTTGTTTTATCAAGCTGTTCTTCTGGTGTGATTTAACTTTTCATAACTTCTTCCTTTGTGTTTTTAGGCCCAAAAATGGTATCCATGGAGATCATTTCTTGCATGCCATGGATCACACCCCTTGATGATATGGGACGTCCCGCCGATTGAATATTACATGCAGGTGTGCTCTTCTCAGAACCTTCATTATCGCATAAAGTCTTATGAGTGATTACTAGCATAATCGTACATGTTTTGCATTTTTGTAGCTCTGTTTGTGTGATCTGAATGACCGCTGTAGAATGGAGGCTAACGGGGCGATACTGGGCGTAGCTCTGATCATTGATGATGTGCTCAGTAGTGGATGGGACGCAGGACCCCTTCAGCTACAAAGCATTGGAGAGACCAACAATACTGTTGAGTCTGGGGAAGAAGTATATTTACATTTTACACAAACTCATTTAGTAGTTGCTTTTATCCAAATACAAAATCAGCAATGTAGAAGTTTTGTGCTCATGACATCTTTATCCTATCTGCTTTTTAACTACTGTAAGCACAATTGTCTCTGTACTGTCGCCTGTCAGGACTCCAACGATAACATGGGAAATGAGGGGGGTGGAAATGAAGTTATGTCTAAAATTCAAGACCCCATAAGATCCCTGATGAACCAGCGAGGATTTTTACTGCTTTGGAAACAAATGGAAGTTTTCAAAGAGAGCTGGACACATCGACAGCTGGGTTCGGTGAAAATAAACACCCCTGAAGTTTTTAAAAACATCTCACAACTTTACAGGTTAAGAACTTTTCATCATAACCAAACACGCTCTTTGGTAACTGCTAAGAATTTCAAATGAATCGGTTTTGTGTGGTGTTAACGTTTAAAATCAGTTGTAAGGACCCATGTTGTGACCCATAATCTTGTGTTGTAGAACGGAGATTTACTTTCCCAGTATGCAAGCTCTGGCCCAGCACATGGGTAAAGAGAAGGAATATGAGCTTGTGTTGTCTCAGAATCAGTCTGTTCAACCACCTCCAGGAGCAGCAGAGGTTGACATCAAAACATGGCAGGTAAAGTACATGAACTTCCCTTGTATTCTTTATTACTGTAATCTATCATCTATAGACAATTCATGAATCTAAACATCCAGTTACAGGCTTAACCCTCAGAGACCCAGCATAGCAGAATTGCAATGTTTGTTTAAAGCAATCAAATAATAGCAGAGGCTATGTGCACTAAAAGTCTAAATAGCAACAAAAAGCATCTTCTAAGTGCAAATAGTGTTATATGGTATTTTCACTAAATTAATTAAATAGCAGTGTGTTTATTGTTCTATTGTGTAGAGTCCAACAAGCACCCTACACCCACCCCTACCCCTAAACCTAAACCCCTAAAACGGGCTAAAATGATAAGCTAAAATGAGCTGCCACATTATGCAGAACGGACCACAAAATGGCGCCGTGATATGCAGAAAATTACAGCGAACTGGTCATATTGGTTCTGATTTGTTGTTGCTGTAGTAACCGAAGCACAAACTGTAAAGGCACAGCCCTCTTCTGGAAAGCAACAGCTCATTGCATTTAAAGAGACACACACACAGAATTCCACCCAAATGGTATATAAAATGGTGTATATATATATATATAATTTGTGTGTGTGTGTGCATAGATACTTGAGAGGGGCCTCTTTTTGACCTGGGCCAGAAATACATGCAAATTATTTGACCCTATTTTAAGATTTTGGCATTTGAATTTCATAATACATTTCCATCAAAGTTGTATTCATTTAATTTTTACTAAATTAAATGAATACAACTTAAACTTATTATTATTGTTAAAGATAACTACATTACATTTGATGGAAGTTTGTTGTGAAATTAAAATGTTTAAATCTTCAAATATTTTTTTGGAGTGTAACCACCTACACTGTAAAAAAGAAATCCTGTAAAAAAAAAAACCGTAAACTACTGGCAGCTGTGGTTGCCAGCATTATACTGTAAAAATACGGTTTGTTACCGTTCTTGAAATTAACAGCAAGTTACTGTTTTTGACAGCAACAATATACAACTGCAATTTAGCTGCATATTGCTGTTAAATTACTTACTGTCTGCTGTTGTTGAAATTAACAGCTATGTTCCCAGCATGCACTGCGGCATGAAGAATTTACTTGGATTTGTATCTATTTGCTGGTTTATTTATAGCAACCACCAAAAACATCCTGGCCAATACACAACATCCTAACTATCACCCATAACACCTTAGCAACCACATAGCAACATGCTGAAAATCCCACAGAAGCTCTTAGCAACTTAGCAACACCCAATAAGTTTAGCATCTTCTTTAGAAAAATGTCAAATTCTTTAGTTTGATATCTCAAGCATATAGTGCATCAAACAGTTGCTGATATTTCTGCTGAATGTGTTGCAGTTACTGCGACTCTTGGAGATCACAGAGTGTGACATGATCCGAGCCGTTCAGATGAGGATTAGCGGTGAAATGACTCTAGTGATGTCAGAGCGCACGCGGCATGACACCGAGCTCCCTGCAGGTACCTATTAGCCTATGCTACTTCAGGTACCCACAGAAGATCAAAGAGCATCATAGGAGAACGGGCGCTGAGCCTCGTTCTCTCTGCAGGCTGTCATTAGGAAGCCAATAAACCTCTATACTACAGAGGACTGAACACTGGGATCAAGAGTTATTTGAGTCATCACAGAGTTTTAGGTTAAGGATGACCTGATGGACCGGGTCGGTGTGAGAGTTTTGGGCTAGTTGACGGATCTGTCACTTGCCTTATTGGTTTTAAGTCTTGCAAATGTAAACATAAACAGTTAGAACAGGTTCAAAATTCAAAAAGTGAGGTTTTCGCTCATGTCATGGGTGTCATGTCTGTGTTCCTCTGCTGTTTTCACATGGCTTGTAGATCTGTGGAAAATGGCCTCCATGAAGCACAGCTGCTCACTTGAAAGACCCCAGGTAGTGGAGAATTTCATCCAGCAGTTAATGAACGGCGACGAGGATGAGACTGAAGCACAGGTTAGAAACCGGTCAACTGAAAATACTTCTCACGAGTGTTATTATAACTACATTTTTCCATTCGTCGTTAATGTAATGTTTTTAATGAATAGACTTAGTATGATAACAGAACTTTGAAATACTGTACCTGATAAGAAAAATGTAATCTAAATAATTCATAAACTTACACATTCTCTGCAGCTTGTGATTAATTCTTAAATAAATATCACCTAATTTGAATATGCTTTCAGCTATCAATAAATTGCATTGATTATACAATATTTATTAATGAAATATAATATAAGTAGCCTTTATTATATTAATTTATTCTGTTATATTAATCGCTATAAAAGTTATAACAACATAAATGAATAAGAAATAAATGAATAAATACATTTTAATAATAATTAATCCATGAGCTCCGCAGCTTGTGATTAATTCTTAATTAACATAAATAATGTTTTTATATTAATATTACATAAATCTATTATGTTATATTAATTGCGATATTAATTATAACAATATAAATAAATGAATAAATAAATACTACTACTAATAATAATACTTAATCCGGCAGCTTGTGATTAATTCTTAAATAAATATTTTTCCTAATTTGAATATGCTTTCAGCTATCAATTATTATTGTGTAATTAATTAATTTACTATACAATATTTATAAATTAAATATAATATTTTATAACAAATACAATATTTGTTTTTTGAATTTAATATAAATTATGTTTTATATTAATATTATATAAATCTAGTATTTTATATTGATTGCGATTATTAATTATAACAATATAAATTAATAATAATAAATAAATTAATAAATAAATACTACTACTACTAATAATAAAATTTAATCCAGCAGCTTGTGATTAATTCTTAAATAAATATTTTGACAAATTTGAATATGATTTCAGCTATCAATTATTATTGTATAATTAAATTAATTTATTATACAATATATATTAATTAAATAGAATATTGTATAGCAAATATAATATTTATAAACAAAATATAATTTTAAGTAATGTTTATTATATTAATGCATTATATTATATTAATTGATATATTAATTATAACATAATAAATTCATTATAAATAAATAAATAAATCCTAATAATAATAATAATCATCAATCTTTATAATAATTCTACCGTTTCAGTCCATTCCACAAAATCCCACAGATGAGCTATTGATGTTGATGATATGTATGGCAAATATTAAATGTTTTTAGGTGACCTTCTCCAAAGTTCATCTGCAGGAGTGTTTGACTGATCTAGCTTGCGCTGTAATGAATCGTGAGCGGAGCACCTTCCAGCAATATTCACAGTTTTACGAGCAAATCCTTCAACAGCAGGGACAACTACTCTACCAGAGAGAACAGGTACAGAAAGAGTCCATCTATTTAACCCTCTCAACTGCTTGTATATAAGCGGAATA
The DNA here is from genome assembly GCF_025860055.1 of Xyrauchen texanus. Classification (NCBI taxonomy): domain Eukaryota; kingdom Metazoa; phylum Chordata; class Actinopteri; order Cypriniformes; family Catostomidae; genus Xyrauchen; species Xyrauchen texanus. Next base: position 3,494,813 of record NC_068297.1, read on the forward strand.
AAGTCTGGTCCACTTTGCAGCTAATTCTGGCCATAAACTGCCCACTTAAACAGGAAGAGATCATCTGACTGACATGCAAAGTGACCAACAACAGTTTGTTTTGTTTTTATGTGCCATTTAGGGGAGAAATGACAATAATAGGCAGTAAAATAGACCAGTTATACAGCTGAAAATGTGCATATACAGTTCTAATATTTAGTTTAATATCTAATGAGCACCTAAACTCTGAACATCTTTGAAATATTTGATGCTACAAATCTTGCAAACATTGGCAAACCCAATGGTTAGTTCTTCCTCAAAAGCACTTCATTGTAGCAGCCGAGTACCTTGTAAACTCGACTTGTTTCCTGGTGGACTGAAGTGAACCGTGTACTCAGCCAACTAAAAAACTGGTTTTTGTCACCGCTTGTCAGACAGTCAGTGATCGGACTGTGGACGTCTGAAACTGAGGCTGCTAGTATGTATCTTCCTAAGCACTCAATATTCTTTTTTCACAGGATGTTAAAGAGCTTGAAGGCAAAGATCTGCAAACCAATGACTCCTATACAAAGGTATAGTGTGAGAGTGAGTCTGAGTGAGATAGCAATATACCATAATTTGTTCATATTATACCACAGCATGGTCAGTAAACACATGTCATCACAGGTAGCAGAGGTTTGTCGGGAGATGATGGTCGAGATCACAGCTCTACGTGCCAGAGTCACTCAACTAGAAGAGGAAAGGAGAAGTTTAGATCAACATCTCAACCTTAAACACAGAGAATGTTACGACACGCTGGTTCGCCAGCTCTTTTCTACGTGTATTCTTCTGAAGGTATGTATCTCTTGAGACCTTACGAAATTGTGTTGACGGCAGTTTTCTTTGCTGTGCTGACATATTTACTATTGAAACAAGAAGTTGGGGTCGGACATGTTAAATGGTTTGTCCTTTGTTTATATGGCCGATAGTCTTAAGTTTATGCTGAAAAACCATGCGGGACAGATTGTACCATGGACAAAAGCAATGAAAACACTTTCAGAATTTATTCCTGCCACATTCTCATTCATTTAACTTGCCGATTAATTTTGACGATTGCTTTATGTGAATAAACAAAGGTTCTGATTTCAACATTATTTGTACTTCAGACCTTTGTTTTGTTGTCCAAGAAAAACTAGGGTTACCATTTAATGGGTGACCACTAAAAAATGGGTAAAATGTACCATTTTCTCAGACGGAGCCACATTGAGAGCCCCATATCTCTGGGATTTAACAATATAGGGCCTTCAGATGTAAAATACAAAAAGGAAAGTTTATTTTGAACCAGAATCTAAAAGGATATTTAGATATATTTAATACTTCTTGAGAAATAGGCACTCAAACTTTGCAAAACAACACAATAAAAGTGTTTTTTTCCCATTTTTGGACTCCCACCACTGGCATATAATGCAACAAGGTGTGCTGAAACCAACCGATGTTAGTAATAGACTTACCTATCTTTGTGGAAGAAATTAAATAATGATGCTGACACCTTTCTAAAGTTATTTTTTTAACCTGTAGTTTTCCTCCAAATCCATAGGCGAAAATGTAATTTTGACCCTCCTCTACAAAATAATGGATTATTCAGTAAATTTTGATTCTTGGCATTGTATATTTGGGATTTCATCATCATATATTTTCATCTTTCACCAGTAAAAAATCTAAATAAAACTCTGAGTTGGCACGGAATTACCATAAAATCCAAAAGTCTCAAAACTAACAGACCTAGACTGAAAGCCACAAAACTCGAATTTTCATTACATGGGGTCTTTAAAACCTTTGGTATGTTGTTGATAGAATTTATGCAGCATGACCTCCCAGTTGACTCGGATCTCTTTGTTTTGCCTGCAGTCGCAGCTTGACAAATACCATGTGAATATGGACCAAGATGTGAGACAGATGGTGAGCAGAGTGAGGAAAGAGGGCATAGACAGAATCATCAAACTGAAAAATAAATTGTCATCTACCAAAGATAACGAGGCCCTCACTCAGACCCTTAACGAGGTAATATGCTATTTAATATGCTGGAATAGTCATAAATCATATTGTTAGTATAATATTGTCACTGTCTTATTCAGAAAGAGGTGTTAGAAGATCTTTATGCAGAGAACAGCAAGCTGGTTGGACTTCTCTGTAAACTGAAAGCATTTCAACACTGGAGAGTGGCGGTCGATCAAGGCAAACTGCAAAAAGAGCTGCTGCAATGGCGACAGGTATTGTACTGAAATGAATACTTCACCCAGAGGTATTGGATAGTCTTTGGACCTCTTTGATTTCAGTAATGCTGAATGTGGCTCCTGTGTGTCCAGAATGAGTGGTCCTGTAAAACAGAAGCCGTTAAAGTGAAGATGATCTCAAAACAGAGAGAGATCGCACTAAAACAAGAGTTGGATGCCATGAAGGAGGCCATGCTGCAGTATAAGACCAATTATGAACACATCAAAAGACAGATCACCATGCAGGTATGACACACAAAGGGGGAAATCCATTTAAATGAATTGCACCTCCTGATAGCATATTTGCATGCATGGTTTATTTGCATACCTGGTTTATTTGCATGCATGGTTTATTTGCATGCATTGTCTGTGTTGTTTTACAACCCGTTTCACTCCCAGATTTATGCAAATCAGGTAGTGTGCAGACACCCCCACAAAATCAAGTTTTTCACATCTGGATTTGGGTATCCTCTGCCATTCCTCCTTGCAGATCCTCTCCAGTTCTGTCAGGTTGGATGGTAAACGTTGGTGGACAGCCATATTCAGGTCTCTCCAGAGATGCTCAATTGGGTTTAAGTCAGGGCTCTGGCTGGGCCATTCAAGAACAGTCACAGAGTTGTTGTGAAGCCACTCCTTCGTTTATTTAGTGGTGTGCTTAGGGTCATTGTCTTGTTGAAAGGTGAGCCTTCGGCCCAGTCTGAGGTCCAGAGCACTCTGGAGAAGGTTTTCGTCCAGGATATCCCTGTACTTGACCGCATTCATCTTTCCCTCGATTGCAACCAGTCGTCCTGTCCCTGCAGCTGAAAAACACCCCCACAGCATGATGCTGCCACCACCATGCTTCACTGTTGAGACTGTATTGGACAGGTGATGAGCAGTGCCTGGTTTTCTCCACACATACCGCTTAGAATTAAGGCCAAAAAGTTCTATCTTGGTCTCATCAGACCAGAGAATCTTATTTATCACCATCTTGGAGTCCTTCAGGTGTTTTTAGCAAACTCCATGCAGGCTTTCATGTGTCTTGCACTGAGGAGAGGCTTCCGTCGGGCCACTCTGCCATAAAGTCACGACTGGTGGATGGCTGCAGTGACGGTTGACTTACTACAACTTTCTCCCATCTCCCGACTGCATCTCTAGAGCTCAGCCACAGTGATCTTTGGGTTCTTCTTTACCTCTCTCACCAAGGCTCTTCTCCCCCGATAGCTCAGTTTGGCCGGACGGCCAGCTCTAGGAAGGGTTCTGGTCTTCCCAAACGTCTTCCATTTAAGGATTATGGAGGCCACTGTGCTCTTATGAACCTTAAGGGCAGCAGAAATGTTTTTGTAACCATGGCCAGATCTGTGCCTTGCCACAATTCTGTCTCTGAGCTCTTCAGGCAGTTCCTTTGACCTCATGATTCTCATTTGCTCTGACATGCACTGAGAGCTGTGAGGTCTTATATAGACAGGTGTGTGACTTTCCTAATCAAGTCCAATCAGTATAATCAAACACAGCTGGACTCAATTGAAGGTGTAGAACCATCTCAAGGATGATCAGAAGAAATGGACAGCACCTGAGTTAAATATATGAGTGTCACAGCAAAGGGTCTGAATACTTAGGACCATGTGATATTTCAGTTTTTCTTTTTTAATAAATGTGCAAAAATATAAACAATTCTGTGTTTTTCTGTCAGTATGGGGTGCTGTGTGTACAATAATGAGGAAAAAAATGAACTTAAATGATTTTAGCAAATGGCTGCAATATAACAAAGAGTGAAAAATTTAAGGGGGTCTGAATACTTTCCGTACCCACTGTATGAAGATATAAACTTGAAGAAATACTGGCATACTGTCTTACTACATACTCAAAAGTATGCATACTGCTGTAGAAGTATACAGATAAGGACGCAACCAAAGACTAGATGCACTCTGTGTCTCAAATGATGCACTACACACTATGCAGATACAACATACACTATGCACTCAGACATGTAGAATATGAATTATTAAAGTCCCAAATGGAACACTTGATGTTTTTTTACTAATTGGAAGCATTCCCTTTTTTACTGCTTACAGAAGTGGCGTTTCAAATGCACGTGATGTGTTGCTGCTAGCTTTAGCGTGTTAACTAAATTCAGCTCTGCACTTATATCTCAAATAATGAACATATTCAGTCAGCGCATGGTGATGGTAAGGCATTCAACTCATATTTGTAAGGTGCTGTCTTCACTGACATTTCGCTAGTTGCTACATTCTCCATTATTTGTCAGGTGTCAGGTACCTAGAGCCAGATAACTCCGCCCCTTTTGCTATGTACAGTAAGCCGTGGTCGTGCCCAACATTGCACACTCCGTTTTGATGGTTAAAGAAGTACATAATCCGGATATATTTTTGTTGCATTTTCAATGTTAAAATACTACTCGAACTACTTACTCTACACTACAGAATGGCTTAGAATAGTGCAGAAGTGGCCGGTTTGGAACGCACATACAGTTAGCAGAAGTTTTTGCGATAGTAAAACACATGTAGACAGATGTAAATATAAAAAGCTTTGCCATTGCTATGATCACAGTCTCAGAAGCTACAGGACATGGAACACCGATCTGCACGAGACGCACAAAGCCGACAAGAAATCGAGAACCTGCGAATGCAAAGTCTGGGGCAGCTACAGGAGGACACGGTGGACAAAGACGGTCAGCTGCGAGCTCTGAGTGCACAACTGGAGATGAACAGTCGAAAGACAGAACAGCAACAACAACGCAACCGCAAGCAAATCAAACATGTGAGTCTGATCAGCATGCATTTACTTTATATTAATTTAAAATGTTTGAAATATTGCAAACATCTCGATTATTGTATTTTTAAGGCGAGAGATCAGCTTCATCAGGAACGGAGCCTGAAACGAGAAGCGTTCCAGCATGTAGATAAACTGCAAAGTCAGATGCACAGTTTTGAAGCCACATTGTCTCAGTCCACCATTCCCTCAGGTGCTCTAAAACATGCTTCACTTTATTTGGCCTGTTTACAGCATTGAGGAATTTTCCTACATGTATCATTTACAATTGGTTCCTTTTCATTTAAGGGCGACACAGTTCCTTAAGAAAGCTGTGTTTAAGAAATGCTTCAGCTGGTAAATGACTCTTACAGTACATCCTTTCTCTGACACTATTTAAAAGAATTTTCTCTTCATAGCTTTAATCGCTGAACTTTGTGGCTTGTATCGCAGGATTGCTAAGGAAAAACTCAGCTACATCATTGATAAACAGTAGCTTTATATATAGAGATTATACAACTGAAGGCCTTGATGCTCAGACTGGTTGGAGGGAGTCTTGGACACCTCTGGATAGACCAAAAACAGTGAGATATTCATTTGACTTACACTCAGAATTAAAACACTACAATGAATGATTATTTGCAAGGTGACTCGCTTTCACTGAGAGCCTTTTAAAGTTCGGAAAGAACTTAAATACTGTGGTGTGACTTTAGATGTTCCTTGATGTTCCTCTATCCTCATTCACAGAACACCAGTGGTCTACATCTGGACATTTCAGAAGCGCTTTTGCCCAGTCTTACTGATGGAACCTCATCTTCTAACCAAACATCATATCCGAATCTAAGACTGGGTCACAAATAATCATCTGAACCACATTTTATCAACAAATCTGATGCCTTTCAATTTATTGTTAGACTTTTGACACTTTTTATTGTTAGAAATTATAGAGAGAAGACAGAAAATTGGTGGGAGAGACGGGATGAATGGTTTCGGGATGCAAAACACAGGCCGGATTCGAGCCTGTGTCTCCCACATATGGTCTAAGGCTCATGCACAGAGCACATGCACTACTGTAACTGCTAGTCCACAGTTCGGACAGATCTGATCTTTTTCATCTGAATTGTGCATTTATTAACTAGTAATGCTTAACATTTACCATAACCATTATAGAGCGCAACAGTCTGGTTCTGGAAATGTAAGCGCAGTGTAGTTCTAGCAGGAAGACTAGAAGCTGTACATCATCGCACTATTAGCTGGGTAATTCCTAGCCAATTGCATGTAAGCCATTGCTTTATATGTCTGCTCACAATCTATCGCATTGCTGTTTTGGTGTGCTGCAACCTCCACCACCCCACCACCACCAGTTGAGTCCCGTCCTGCACGGGGTTAGGCTCCTCACCCCTGCCTCCTATCTCCGGCAGGATATGACGGTTCCGAGTACAACTCCTTCAGACCGCCAGACGGGGCCTACGCCAAAGAGGGACATTACATTTCTGTTTTATATTCATCAAATAAATGGCATCTTAAATTTCACTCAAGTCTGCAAGTCTTCCTGATAGAAGTAAAATTCCCATTCATATTCTCCATCTGTCAAATACAATCAATAAATCAGCTACAATGTTAAAGACACACAGAAATGAAGGGTTTAGATGATAAAACACTCACAATGCAGAACACACACACACACACACACACACAACCAGGGCATCAATAAGTGGAGCGCTACAGCTCTTGTTGTCATTGTTGGCATTATAAATCCTCTGTTGTTTTCCAGCTGAAGACAGAAATCTGACACACTCACAAACATACACAAAATAAATGTTTACTATAGAAAGTTTGAAATTACAATTATTTTGAAAATGTTTACTCTGATTCTTCTGTTTTATACTCTAATTACATTTTCAGAATTTTGCTGTTCATTTCTGTTTCTTGATGTTCATTTTCTTGACATTATTACACATTTGCTTTGTTATTACATTTTTATGTTTGAAATAAATTATTGGTAGAAAAATGCTTATTATGTGTCTTCTCTTTGTAACACCATGGTCAGGTGTGATTGCAAGCATAATGACATAAACTGCAAAAAATGACACTTCAAATCAATTTTAAAATGCTAAACTTTGACAAATAATAGTTTGATAATGTCTAAATTATATATTGAAACGCATATCATGTGATAAAATATATAATTAGGTTATGACAAGCCATCAGACTACACAGTAGGTAGCTACAGTCATCTACCAGCTGTTAATGGCATGACTTGGTTTTAAAGTTATGTTATTTATATTTTGTTTACCAGATGGCAGCAATGTGCCACCAATTTATGTTATTCTCATATTTTCTTCTTGTTTCAGCTTATAGAATTGTGGCTGACTAATTTTTAAAATTTGCTTATTCTACTCCCATAGAAGGAGGGTTAAAGACGTTGGACATTCGTCCTTTTGACCAATTTTCAAGTATTGTTTTGCTTGAAATTGAAGTGTTTGTAATGTTGTGATTCACCTCGGAGATGGTTAGTTTGTTTCATACTCAATATAATTTTTTTCTTCACCTCAAAATCAAAAGAAAGTAATATGAAATATTAAGTGATATTTTGCATCAAGAAAATGTAGCCTATTTTTTGGGACCATTGAGGTATTTTGGCATTATAACATTATTTTGTTCGGTACTTTTTATTTTTTTACCAAATAACAGTACTGAGAATCACATTCTGTTGTTTTAAATCCTAAAATAAGCCTTTCTTTAAGAAAAATAATATTCCTATTTCTTTCTGTTGATTTTGGGGTGAAATATGAACATGTTCTTGACAGGTTTCTTGAGATTCACCCCATTACAGAACAAATAAAATGGTCCATGTCTTAAGGTGTCATTTTGTCTGTTCTGTATAATTGTGAGCATTTCTTTAAAGCATTTTTGGAAGATTGGTGTCTGTAAGTGAAGCGTTAATTCAAAGAAAATATATGAAATTATATTACGCATTCAGGACCAATAAGATGTTTTGCATCGTTATTTATTTTTTATTTTTGCATTACAGTAAGAAAACTGAGAGGAAATGTGCTTAATTGTCCTGAAAATCCCATTTTGAAGTCCTAAAACTGTCTTTTTCAATGCGTTTTTGGACAATAACAACTGGAGTTGTCTGTATGTGTAATATTTATTGCGTTTACTCATTAACTTGTATCAAACCAGTAAATAATGGTGATACTTTATGATCCACATTGAACTCATCATTAAACCAAAAAAATCTAAATGATTACACAATTAGCATTATTGTTAAAAGCAAAATATAACCGTTTACAACAGAAAGGAACAAACGTCAGTATTACGACTTTGTCCTAAAGAATTGAGACAGTAAGCCGAGTGTCTCTTCAGTTCTCTGGGGCCATACTGGTGGTGTAGAGATACGAAACTGTTCCTGCTTGGATCTGGAAGGTTTGACCCTGAATCTGGTCACTGGGGATCTGCTCGCTGGTCTGACTGATGGAGATGGGCTGGCCAGTCTGGCTACTGATATGAATGCTTCCTGTTTGACTTGGGCGGCTGTGGCTATCAGCTGAGGACTCCTGAGATTCAGCCATTTCTGGTATGGTTTGATGGATCACCTGCAGCTGCTGTGGAGCTCCATGATGCACTTGAAGTTGCTCCATGGCTTCTTTGGTCAGCGTGATTACATGCATCTGCTCTGGCTGTCCGCTGGTCACCTGACCTCCTAAGACACTGATGGTTTGAATTTGCGTGCCGGCATCCAATCCGTCTGGGGTGACCAGCGCCAGGTTTTGGACATGACCAGAAGGTTGGGTGAGAAGAGTGAGACCCTGTTCCTCGGAGGAATCTTCAGCGGTGATGATGCTGATACCTTGATCATGACCCAAGTTGATGTTATTGACCTCCCTAGTCACGACCAGCTGGATCTCCTGCTCGGAGTGCGTGGGGAGCTGGTACGGTTGGAGTTGGAGGATGTTGTGCATCTCCTCGGCCCCTGATGTGACCTCCACCACTGCAGGCTGGGCGGTCTCGGCACCTTGACGTTCCTTGTTGTGAGTTTTGGTGTGAGCTTTGAGGTTATCCATTCGGGCAAACGCCAGACTGCACACGGAACACGCAAACGGCTTTTTACCCGTGTGAGACGCCACGTGTCGTCTCCTCGCACTGGGGTCAGAGAAGGACTTATCGCAGATATTGCAGATGTATGGCTTCTCTCCTCTAGATATGACAAAATAACAAATCAACATTCACATATTCAAATCTTAAATATACATGACATAACATGACATATTTATTTTATAGGTAATATATTGTTGGGTGACTCTCACGAAATTATGAGTGTGGCAGCGGGGGCGTGGTCAAGCGCCCGTCCGGGAGGGAAAGCGGTAAGGGCGCTTGCACCTGCCCCCGCTGCCACAATGAGCAAGGAGTATTTCACCACAAACTCAAAATGTATTTTTAAATAGAATGGCCAGAACTGATTTGTGTTGCTAAGGATAATTTATCTTGAGTACAGTGTGAAATAATATTTCACACTTTTTACATAATTTGGCAAAATTATAGCTTGATTGGAAATGCCACTTTGGAAAGCTTTATTAGGTCATCATTTTTTAAATGATTCGTTTTTTTTTTATTTAAAATTAGCACAAATGGCAGTAAATCTGATATCGCCATACTATATAAACACTTAATTTATAAAAAAAAAAAAAGTATTTTTCTTATGTTACTTTAAAAATGTTACATTAGATTAAGGGGGATAAAATGGCTAAATGTCATGAAAACAACATACTGCTAAAATGCTTCATGACTGCTTAATGACACTAAAAATAGGTTCCACTTTACATAGAAACAACAGTTAGTTCCGGTCCTCGAATCTGATTGGACGAGAGACATTCCATGAGCACTGATGGTCTGACAGCATCATCACTCGGATGCTTCTCTGTGTGTGTGAATCACTCTGCTTGTGTTCATGCTGTTCTAAACTAAAGTGTAAGAGCAGTGCAGCTCTGTTAAGTGTTATGGTTTGTCTTTTATTTTTGAAATTACATATGTTAGCCAGCAGATGGTGGCAAAATATAATTTTTATGTGTAATATGAGCCATTTAGGTGACGTGAAGTGAATCCGTTTTTCATTGTTTACATCCAACACCACTATATGATCGCTTGTATTACTACTACACTACTAAAGCTAGGAAATAGCTTTAAACGGCTATAAATGAACAACTTCAGCTAAGAGTCATTCCCTATAGAAACAGCGATGTCCTCCGCCATTTTAAACGGTGTATATCCATTCAAAAAACGCATTTGCACATGGAAAAACTTTCTTACGTGACGGATCAGAATCTGCCGTTGCTGGTTCAAAACAAATGATGCATCCAAGCCTTCATAAGTAATTCAAAAATGTCACTTCAGAAATAGTATCACGGCTTGTGCTGTTTCTAACAAGTCATTGGATAAACAAAGATGGATGGATGGATGTGTCTGAGAGAGTGAGAGAGAGAGAGAGAGAAAGAGAGATGGAGCGTGTTGCCACATCTGAGCAGAGATGCTGTAAGCTTTCTGAAGATAAGCTTTCTCAGTGGAAAATAGATGTCCAAGCGGGGGTATTCCTACCTATTTCGTGGTAGCCGGTGTGCAAGGGTCATTCCCTATAGAAACAGCGATGTACTCCACCATTTTAAACAGTATGTATCCAATGTGGAAACTCCCATAAAAGGTAAGCACCTTGAGTTCTGTAATAAATCAGTCTGTTGTGTCTCTCAGCTGTGATGAGCCTTAATCCTGAAGTTGTCCGTTTAAAGCTGTTTAAAGCTATTTCCTAGCTTTGGTAATGTACTAGTAATACAAGCGATCACGCAGCACTGTTCTATGTAAACAATGACTAACGGATTCACTTCACGTCACCAACTGGCTCATATTACACACAAAAATGATCTTTTGCCACCACCTGCTGGCTAACATATGTAATGTCAAAAATAAAGACAATAACTCCTAACAGATCTGCACTGGTCTTACACTTTAGTTTAGAACAGCATGAACACAAGCGGAGTGATACACACAGTGAAGTGTCCGAGTGATGATGGTATCAGACCATCAGTGCTCATGGAACATCTCTCGTCCAATCAGATTTGAGGATAGGAACTAACTGTGGTATATATATATATATACACCTATATATATATACATATCTTTCTTTTAATTTGGGGTGCAATATGGCCTGAACATGTTTTTGAAAGGTTTGGTGATGACAGTTATGGGATGTTTCTAACCTGTGTATCCTGATGTGTGTCTGTAGGGTGCTCTTGGCGGTGAAACACTTGCCACAGATCTCACATGTAAACGGCTTCTCACCTGTAGCAATAACATTGATATAATTGATATAGCCTTCTGTATAATCGATATGTCTTTAGACACGATTAAAAAAACCTAATGACGTTTGCGTCCTAAAACACAGCTACTACACTAAAGGTATGTACTTGCTTTCTATTACCAGTATGAGTTCTGAGATGCTTCTTTAGTTGCGCTGCATCCATAAACTTGTGATGACAGTGTGCACACTCAGGTAATGCTTTTCCTGTGTGAACGCGGTAATGACTCTTCAGCTGCCGCTTCTGACTGAAGGTTTTACCACACTGGTCACAACTGAAGGATTTATTCTCTGCGGAAAGACACATTGAGAGTTTTACAAGTTGTATTTTAATAAATATTACTTACAAATTAGTAAGTTAAGCAGTATAGTGTTTTTGGACATGTAACATGGTAATGTTTTACCATGTTTTATTTGATATTTACCATAGTAATACCATGTTTTTTATGTACTATATTAATATCATGGAGGTTTTTTCAGATACGTACATTAACAGTACCATTTTTTTGGAGACGTAACATGGTAATACCATGTTATTTCCAATAATTACCATATTAATACCATGCATTTTGGACATGTACAGTACCGTGTTAATACCATATTTTTTGGGGGAAATGCACCATATTAATACTTTTTTCTACTATAGTAAGATCATGATTTTTGTGAAAGGAAATGTATAGTACAATTTTTGTTCTAGATATATACCATATTAATACCTTTTTTTTTATGTGCCATGATAATACCAATTGTTTTTAGACACATACCTTGATAATACCATGATAAGTAGCATATAAAAATTCCATGTTCATTTAATACAGTAATCTTTGAATACCCTGGTATATATCAATGAATCATGTTATACTGTCATTGTACCACCACAACACTTTTTTAAACAGAAAGAGATCATCGTATACTTCTGTATATAATATCAATTGAATGTTTATCTATTCTTGTCATTGTGTTACCAGTGTGCAGGTTCATGTGTTCCTGTAGGGAGTGTTTGGTGGACAGTGCTTTGGAGCAGATCGTGCAGATGAAGGGCTTTTCCCCCGTGTGCATTCGCTGATGAACCAGAAGAGTGTGTTTCTGAGTGAAACCCTTCCCACAAACACTGCACCTGAACGGCTTTTCACCTGCATGAAGAAAAACAATGCTTTTGTTTAGATTATACTGTAAATATGGGCTTTTAACTAATCTGAGTATTTTCTGCTTAAACATGCACCACCTCAATAGACATTTTACAGTGTCCAGAACAATGCAATAACATTTTTAACATTTTTAATGTGGCTAATGTGTCCAAACATTTCTGGGGCCGCTGTAAAGAAATGTTCACCTGTATGAGTTCGTTGATGTATCTTTAGAAACAGATGGTTTTTAAAAACCTTCCCACAGTCATCACATATAGCCTCTGTGTCTGGATACTTTCTTTTTCGTCCTCTCTTGCCAGGTTCCTTCTGCTTCTTGAAATCGGCCCCTAACTTGAAGCCTTTTAGTTTGACAGGCGGCTTTATTTTGCGTTTGCTGTGACGGGGCCTGTCTTCTCTGGGGTTATAGTCGCTGTCGCTCGCGTCTCTGGGTGAGGAGGTGGAATCCAAGAGAGCTTCAGTAGGTTCTTGAAATGCTGAAGACATCTCAGAGGTAGTTTGGGTTGGTAAACTGGTCTGTAAGGAAGCTGGAATCTCTTTTTGGCTTGACTCCTGAGCTTGCATGTTCTTTTTAGGGCGTCCTCTTTTGCGCTTGGTTGCAATCTGTATGGTTTCATCAACACCAGGTCCTTTGGTGGACAGCACATTGTCGACCGTTGCATTTGACCTGCTATTTTGAAGATCTTCATGGGCTTTGACCAAATCTTGGATCTCCAGAAACCGGGCCATCTCAAGCAGCTGTTCAGAGCTGCTTTCCTCCACGGACACATTTGCACTGTAGATAAACTCAAGCACGGCTTCAAAGGTCTTCGCAGCCAGGCCTTCCAGTATGTAGACCGTCTGGCTCACCTGATCTTCAGCCGTGAACATTAATGAGAAGTATTCACTACTTGCTGCTAGAAGAGCCTTGTGGGCCTTGAAGTGCACATCTTCTACAATAAGAGTTATGTCACAAAGCATTTCTCTTTTTCTGAGCTTGTCAAATTCATGCAGGATAGTGTCCTTGTGTGTTTTTGAATGCAGTGCGAGAAAAGACGATGCTGGCGGTAGAGGCTGCACAGACATGGTTTACTCACATGAGTTGGCTTAGACCTAAAAATAAAGAAAACGTTGAAGGACATCAGCTCGTTTTTGTTCAGATGTATATAAAAAAAAAATTAAACACATTACAAATGCAATTCATACTAAACAATTCCTCGAATACACCCTGTAAAGCAGTTCAATGGAAAGGAGGCGGCGAGAACCGGCTTGACAATATAAATAATATTTTAATGAAGAAATAAACCAAAAGACACAAACACACACATAGGACAGACAGCTGCCTGTAAACGCTCTCTCTCTGTCGCACAACCGTCCGCAGTCGGCCTTTATCCCTCTCGGAGGCTTGATTAGCCTGATAAGGGACCGGGTGTGTAAAATCACAACCCGGCCCGCCCTCCGCCCTGCCACATTCCTCTTCTATGATTAACGTGTTTTCGTTTACTGAGCTCAAAACATAGGCGTAAATTTAGCTGGGGATCATAGGGACATGTCACTGTCAACTTTCAGAAATATCCCGACCAACATTTGGGCAATTTGACCACACAGAAATGTCCTTAGTTTAATTATTAATGTGTCAATTATTGTCCTACCGCTTCTACTTCTGAAGCAGCACATAAATGGTGTTGCCACGTGGCACCTGTTACTTTTATCAGCGCTGTTCAAGATGCACCAATCACAGTTTTTAAATAATTTCATTGAGAATATACGGGTGGATAACCATTGGTATCTTACATCCAATCCTTGAAGTCAATAGATTTAAACAAGCATACTTTTTGTGCACAAATCTTTCCTATCGAAGTCAAAAATGTCCTGAGTTTTGCATCCTGCCCAATGGAGGATTCTGCTTTTTCGGCAGGTAAGCGCCCTTTCGAGGAAGACACTTTACAATTTACGTTTACATTTATTCATTTGGCAGATGCTTTTATTCAAAGCGACTTACAAAAGAGGAAAACATAATCGACTCATCTTAAGGAGGCATTTGTACTAAAAGTGCCATACTACAAAGTTTCACTATCATCAGAATTGCATTCAAGACAGATTAAAGGGCAACAAGTTTTTTTAGTGACTGGTTAAGTGCTCTTGGAAAAGATGTGTTTTTCGCCGTTTTTTGAAGACAGAAAGTGAGTGAGCTTCACGGATGGGGTTGGAAAGGTCATTCCACCAAGGTGGTACGATGAAGCCGAAAGTCTGGGAAAGTGTTTTGGTGCCTCTTTGTGGTCCTTAGCCGACCGCAGGCTTCTAGTGGGCATGTAGCTCTGCAGAAATGATTTTAGGTATGCTGGAGCAGACCCAGTGACTGTTCTGTATGCCAGCATCAGAGCCTTGAATTTGATACGTGCATCAACCGGCAGCCAGTGGAGAGAGACAAAGAGGGTTGTAACATGTGCTCTCTTAGGTTCATTAAAGACCAGACGTGCTGCTGCATTCCTGGATCATTTGCAGAGGTCTAGTTGCACTTGCAGGGAGGCCTGCAATGACAGCGTTACAGTAGTCCAGTCTAGAGATGACAAGTGACTGAACGAGCAGTTGTGTGGCATGTTCAGAGAGGAAGGGTCTTATTTTCCTGATATTGTAGAGTGTAAATCTTCATGATCTTGCAGACTTTGAGATGTGGTCTGTGAAATTTAGCTTGTTACCCTAGATTTCTGCCCGTTTTGGAAGGTGATACTGTAGTTGCACTCAGCTGAACGGTGATGTTGTGTTTAACAGCAGGGTTGGCTGGAAAGACGAGGAGTTCGGTATTGGCTGGGCTGAGTTGCACGATTTGAACGATTGTGTCAGAGGTGCAGGATTTTAAGATGCCGGTATTACTCCCAATAAATGTTTAATTTTTTTACATTAGAGAAGAACATTGGGATGCATTGAAAAATTATATTTTGTCAATGCAATAAGGAATTTCCAATAAGAAAAGTCATCAGTTGTATGCTAAGCCTAAAGCCGACTTTGGAGGCCTACCTTTTCAGTTAAAAATGTATGTACATATAAATAAGCAATATTAGAGTTGGAAAGCAGAATGTGGAGAAAGAAATCAATGCTCCATTCTTCCCATAATTTGTATATCTTGTGATGTCATTTTGCACATGCAAATTGTTAATTTACCCTACGTTTGTTATAACATATATATATAGACACGCGCAACTGGACGAGTTAGGGGCCGTTCACACCGAAAACTTTTATTGCGTGCGTCGGTTCTGTTTCCCATTCATTTCCTATGTAAACACATGCTGGACCAATGTCTTTAACATTTGCATCGTGTCTCCTTTTTTAAGTGAAGACCGGCATATTTTAAACACTATGTCAAGTTAAAAATAACTTCAAATTGTCAAAAACGCTTGTTGAGACACCTGCGATCTGTTTCATTCTTTGCGCTGCATCTAGATTGTTTTTAGTGCAGCAGTCACAAAGACTCAATATCTGAACCGGAGACGCCAGTTGGGAGAGAGAGACACACATGCGGCCACGTTGCATTTGAGTCTGTGTTTATGTTTGCTTTATGTTGAGATTCACATTAAACTTTATGTTTACTGCTCAGCCGTTCCTGCCTCCTCATTGCCGATTCTTATGCAGTTACGAAATGTAAATTAATAATTTTTTAACATGCTGGAAACTCTCACACTAACACACTATATGCATATTTAAGCAGCCTCTGAACTTTGACCTTAAAATTATTTTTGTATTTACAAAAAGTTAAAACATAAAAACAGGTTTTACATTGATAACACCAATGCCATGAAATTAAGGGACAAACATTCTTTTTAAATTATTTAAATTATTAATAATAATTTTGTTTTGCTTTTTTTGTACACTTGTTCGGCATAAATAACATAAATACATAAATAACTTTACATGTCATAGAAGTGGTGTACCAGATGAAAGGTACAAGGATTTTTTTCAGGCAACTGAAAATATCAAATATATATATAAAAAAAATGCAAAACAGATTCAAGCCATTTCATATCATTAAATGTAAGGTTTTAGAATTATAATTATTTTTTTTTAAAATCCCTATTTGAAAGCTTTTTCGTGACTAAAAAAGTCAAGGGATATGTTTGTCAACATATTTTGATATTGACCCAAATGTTGTCAGAAATAACCTATTTTGTGAGACACAAATCTTCCTCAACACAAAGGGGCGCTAGCCGGCTCACAAAACTGAATCCTCCACTGATCTGCATTCAAATCTCAAAACGTTTTATATCTCATATAATTGTTTCACTCTGGAGAGTCATTTTTAATTACAAATTATAGTTGCAAGAATTCATACTTGTTAAATCCACCACAACAGTATCAATAAAATATATATTTTTAAATCCTCCAACAACACTTGATTGTGATTGGTCCATTCCCAACAGCGCTGACAAAAGTAACAGGTGCCACGTGACAGCGCTGTCTAAGCGTTGCCTGTTTCATAAGGGTTTTTTTTCTTTCTTTTCCTGTTTCAGTAGTGGTCTAGTGGTCTGTTGTCGTGTTTTCCGAAAATAAATAAATATATTTCATTTATTAAACGATTTAAGCAACGTATAAAATGTTTACTAGACTTACGCTAATAAATAAGGCGGAAATGCGTCATCACGTCTGTGAAAACGGCCTATTGGCAGATTTACTTTTTAATGCTTTATTATCAACGAATGACACAAGATATCACAATTGTAGGACGTTTCACATACATTACAATATAAAAGCAAATAATAAGACAAAAATAATTAAAATAGCTACATAGGCAAAACAAAAAAAGCAGGGTACATAATCATCAAATATATATATATAATTGTTTTATAGAAAGATACATGTGCTGCATTAAACTGAGAATGTTAAACGGATATTGCAACTGTTTTGGTTTCTTTCCTGTTTTTGGATTTTGACATTAAATCTATACCCATGTTTACCTCCTTCTCAAACACAGTACAAGAGGCTTGCCATTTGTGAATTTGCATTTTACCATATAAATAAAATGTAAAATGAAACCATCATCATTTGAGTAATTATCTTTAATATAATAACTTAAAATCACATGCTTGTAGGATAAGAAAAATGTTTTTAAAAGCAAATGGAGCCAATTGAGGTATTTTCAGGTCTGGGAGGACAGACAGATAGTGATGGCATTACTCTTATCTATGGTTATTAAAAGGTTTTAAAAAGCCCTGGTAACCATATGATATAATTTTAATTTAATAAGTATTTTGTATTTTTGAATTTTTGAAATAAAGCCCCTTCATTATTAAACAACTGACTCACTAATAAGAACCCATTCCTAAACCAGTTATCAAAAAATAAAGACGTATTCCTACACAAAACATTGCAGTTATTTCAAATAAAGAATCGTAAATTTAGTGCTTGTAGATAAACAGTACTTGCTAGGAAAAGAAATTAGATAGTAAGCGATTTGGTTCAGGCTTCAAATCTGACTGTATCGTTTGGACCGGGTAGGCCCGCATGGTCTCGAGTATGGGTCGGTTTAATTTTAAGGCCCATGCAGACCTCTAACACACACACACAATCTCTCTCTCTCACACACTCTCTCTCTCTCTCTCACACACACACACTCAAACTCTCTCACACATACACACACTCTCAAACTCTCTCTCGCACGCACTCTCTCTCTCACACATACACACTCACTCTCTCACACATACACACTCACTCTCTCACACACACTCACTCTCTCACCCACACGCTCACTCTCTCACACACACTCACTCTCTCACCCACACTCACTCTCTCACACACACACTCACTCTCTCACACACACATCACTCTCTCACCCACACTCACTCTCTCACCCACACGCTCACTCTCTCACACACACTCACTCTCTCACCCACACTCACTCTCTCACCCACACGCTCACTCTCTCACACACACTCACTCTCTCACACACACAATCACTCACTCTCTCACCCACACTCTCTCTCTCACACACTCACTCTCTCACACACACCTCTCTCTCTCTCACACACACACTCACTCTCTCTCACACACACACTCACTCTCTCTCTCACACACACACTCTCTCTCTCACACACACACACTCACTCTCTCTCTCTCACACACACACACTCACTCCCTCCCTCGCTCTCTGTCTCTCACATACACTCACTCTTTCTCACAATCACTCTCTCTCTCACACACACACACACACACACACTCTCTCTCTCACACACACACACACTCACTCTCTCTCACACACACACACACACTCACTCTCTCTCTCACACACACACACACACACACACACTCACACACGCTCGCTCTCATACACACTCTCACTCACACACTGTCTAAATCACGTAAAGGTATATCAGCACAGTAAATAAAGGAATAAACAGCACGCTTATACAGCGCCATAGACAGCAACATAAAGCAGCGCTTCGCTTTTCTTCTAAAAACACGTTCATTTAACTAAAAGTGCAGCGCTGACTTTAAAATAACAACTTTTCATTTGTAAATATATTTCTCACGCTGCTATCTAAGGACTCGAATGTACAATTATGAAGCTTTCAGGACCTTACCTTAAAGGAACCGAGTCACAAGGCAAATCTCGCGAGAATTGCGTAGTGTGATTTTAGCACATAGAAATTGAATAAAGGAGTAGAATGGGAGTTACCGTTAAACCATTATAAACGTTGGCGTGGATTAGTGGCTTCTAATCGGACACGCACGAGTCCTATGAATATCTGGATTTATTTATTCTTTAAATTCAAAGGCTATTAAAGTTTCTCAGTGTCAGTAATTATGTGTAAATTATTGTCCAACCTGCTGCAGAAGTAGGACAAAAATAAAGCGTTGATCACGTGGTGGTTGTTACTTTAACAGCGCTTGTCGAGATGGACCAATCAGGGGCGTTTGTGTTTACTGGGAATAGATTCTTAAATAATAATAATTTATGCCTCGGTTTTCAACTTTGTATGTCTGGTAAAAAGTTATTGTTATTATTTATAATACTAATGCTTCCAATAAAACAAAAAACGCCCTGAAATTTAAATTCTGTTCAATGGAGGATTCGGTTTCGTGAGCCTTGAAGCGTCGCCTGTAGGAAGTAACCCGAATTATAAATGAGCATTATGGCTGCTTGTAATCTTAACAAACTTCAGAAGAGACTTTCGTCGCAGTGTGCTACGGGTAGGCGTATAAAATATAAATATAATGCCTTTTTTTAAAACAATAAATGTATGCTCTTTTGTACAATGGTGTAAATGTTGTGGATTCATTCTAAATCTATTAGTATACCTACTTTATTTTATTGCATGTGCAATTATAGTATACAGGCTGCCAATTTTCATAACACATTTAAACTATTATTACCATGCAGAAACT
The DNA here is from genome assembly GCF_025860055.1 of Xyrauchen texanus. Lineage (NCBI taxonomy): Eukaryota > Metazoa > Chordata > Actinopteri > Cypriniformes > Catostomidae > Xyrauchen > Xyrauchen texanus. The sequence continues at coordinate 3,514,648 of NC_068297.1, forward strand.
AAAAATGATCATAAATGAACTACTGATTGTACGAAAAGTTATCTATTAGTGTTTATTATTGTTCTGTTAATGAAAAAAAGACACAAAGTAACAGCTATAACACAACACTTTTATTATTATATGAAGCCAGAGCATTAATGCAGTTCATGTTAATTTACATGATCATTTACAGACTTTTGCAAGGGTCATTATGGTTCACACAAATGGTTCTCTGAATTTGTATTTCCTTATTATCCAGAGTGTATACCACATTAAACATATAATACATTTGTGAACATTTCACTGGTGCAAAATCAATTAAGAGTTTAAGTACAACAGAAAAGCAAAGCGTGTGCTTATGTTGACTAATATGTTCAACAAGTCGTCAAGCAATGCACCACAGTTATGAAAAAATATTAACTATTCTTGCGTTGTCGCACCAATGGACTTTGTTTGCTTATTTCAGGTCAAAGTTCTCATTTGTCACTGCCTTCCTTGGATTAACATGAATCAATGATGTTTAATGTTTACTCTTAACTATGATTAAATGAAATGAAAGTTGGGCAGATTGATGATTAGACCCTCAGCAATGGGCGTGCCAAATTTCCCATCTTTCCTGTGTAAGGTTCTGTGGGCTGCCATAGACTTCCAGCCAGAAGAGGAATAATAACAACACAAAAACAACTGTTTAAGATTTCAAGAAGAATGTAATCAGTTTGAGTGTACACATCCTCATTTGGTCACATGTATATCTGCCCAGACATGAAGCGTGTGAGAGTGGTCGTGGTTGGAGCAGGTGTGGTCGGTTTATCCACGGCGGTCTGTATCGCAGAGACTCTTCCGTACTGCTCAGTGACCATTAAAGCCGAGAAGGTCTCGCCTGACACCACCAGCGATGGAGCTGCTGGAATCCTCTTTGCCTCGGAGTTCCTTGGTGAGATGAACATTGATCGATACATAAAGTACTTGTCCATAGTTAATGTGCTCTACTTGCTTTCATGTTTTATTTCTAATACAGTGAAATTCATAAACCACTTTCTTTATGATCTCTCACCAGATATCCCTCGAGAGTGGCAACAGCGCTGGTTCAAGGAGACGTTTGATCATCTACTGGCTATTGCAGATTCCTCACAAGCATCAGATGCTGGAGTATTCCTCAGCTCAGGGTAAAATAAAAGAGAAGATAAACAGAAGACAAGACTGTAGTGTTTGCCTTTCCTCTTATAATCTCTACATTGCTTCCCCTTAGGTACCAAATATTCAAGGACGTGCCCTGGGACAAAAAACCCTTCTGGTCAGATTTCGTTCTGGGATTCAGGAACATGACAGATCGTGAACTGAAGCGTTTTCCCAAGCATAAATTCGGTCAAGCTTTCACCACCATAAAGTGTGAATGTTCGAGTTACTTGCCTTGGCTGGAGAAAAGGTACAGGACAAATAAAAATAGAATACCAACCCCACCCCCAAATGTTTTTAACACATTATCTAGTCTATACATGTTATATACAGCTAAATAAATACTATATATACGTTATACAGTACACTATTGTAAAGGGAGTTCAATGGGAAGGAGGTGGCGAGAACCGGCTTGGCAATATAAATAATATTTTAATGCATACCTTAAACCAAAAGACAAACACACACATGACGGACATGTCCGTAAACGATCTGTCTCTTGTTGCACCACCGTCTGCCATCGGCCTTTATCCCTCTCGGAGGCTTAATTAGCCTGATAAGGGACCGTGTGTGTATAATCACAACCCGGCCCCGCCCTCCGCCCTGCCACAACTATATAAATTATTTAAAAATTATAAAAATATCTATATTGTATCTGATATTGTATATTACAGAATTTGTTTTAAAACATCTATACTGCATTAAATATTTTATATTGCATACAAATATAAAATATCTATACATAAACTATTTTATATTACATTAACTATATAAAACATATCTACCGTATATAAAAATGTATATTGCCCATAAAAGTATAAAGCATATCTATATGTATATAAAATATGTTATATAGGTCCTTCGCAAAAAATTAGCATATTGTGATAAAGGTCATTATTTTCCATAATGTAATGATAAAAATTTAACTTTCATATATTTTAGATTCATTGCACACCAACTGAAATATTTCAGGTCTTTTATTGTTTTAATACTGATGATTTTGGCATACAGCTCATGAAAACCCAAAATTCCTATCTCAAAAAATTAGCATATTTCATCCGACCAATAAAAGAAGTGTTTTTAATACAAAAAAAGTCAACCTTCAAATAATTATGTTCAGTTATGCACTCAATACTTGGTCGGGAATCCTTTTGCAGAAATGACTGCTTCAATGCGGCGTGGCATGGAGGCAATCAGCCTGTGGCACTGCTGAGGTGTTATGGAGGCCCAGGATGCTTCGATAGCGGCCTTAAGCTCATCCAGAGTGTTGGGTCTTACGTCTCTCAACTTTCTCTTCACAATATCCCACAGATTCTCTATGGGGTTCAGGTCAGGAGAGTTGGCAGGCCAATTGAGCACAGTAATACCATGGTCAGTAAACCATTTACCAGTGGTTTTGGCACTGTGAGCAGGTGCCAGGTCGTGCTGAAAAATGAAATCTTCATCTCCATAAAGCTTTTCAGCAGATGGAAGCATGAAGTGCTCCAAAATCTCCTGATAGCTAGCTGCATTGACCCTGCCCTTGATAAAACACAGTGGACCAACACCAGCAGCTGACATGGCACCCCAGACCATCACTGACTGTGGGTACTTGACACTGGACTTCAGGCATTTTGGCATTTCCTTCTCCCCAGTCTTCCTCCAGACTCTGGCACCTTGATTTCCAAATGACATGCAAAATTTGCTTTCATCCGAAAAAAGTACTTTGGACCACTGAGCAACAGTCCAGTGCTGCTTCTCTGTAGCCCAGGTCAGGCGCTTCTGCCACTGTTTCTGGTTCAAAAGTGGCTTGACCTGGGGAATGCGGCACCTGTAGCCCATTTCCTGCACACGCCTGTGCACGGTGGCTCTGGATGTTTCTACTCCAGACTCAGTCCACTGCTTCCGTGAGGTCCCCAAGGTCTGGAATCGGTCCTTCTCCACAATCTTCCTCAGGGTCCGGTCACCTCTTCTCCTTGTGCAGCGTTTTTGCCACACTTTTTCCTTCCCACAGACTTCCCACTGAGGTGCCTTGATACAGCACTCTGGGAACAGCCTATTTGTTCAGAAATTTCTTTCTGTGTCTTACCCTCTTGCTTGAGGGTGTCAATGATGGCCTTCTGGACAGCAGTCAGGTCGGCAGTCTTACCCATGATTGCGGTTTTGAGTAATGAAACAGGCTGGGAGTTTTTAAAAGCCTCAGGAATCTTTTGCAGGTGTTTAGAGTTAATTAGTTGATTCAGATGATTAGGTTAATAGCTCGTTTAGAGACCCTTTTCATGATATGCTAATTTTTTGAGATAGGAATTTTGGGTTTTCATGAGCTGTATGCCAAAATCATCAGTATTAAAACAATAAAAGACCTGAAATATTTCAGTTGGTGTGCAATGAATCTAAAATATATGAAAGTTTAATTTTTATCATTACATTATGGAAAATAATGAACTTTATCACAATATGCAATTTTTTGAGAAGGACCTGTATTATATCGAAAAATAAACTCATAAAACATGTCTATACTGTAAATAAATGTTTTATATTACATAGAATATAAATGTGTAAAACATATCTATACTATATATTTTATATTACAAACAAATATGTTTAAAACATCTATATTGTAAATATATTAAGTACATTATATTACAGAAAATTACTTGTAAAAAATATTTTGTCTAAAAAATTAATTTACATAAAATATAAGTGTAAACATATCTATAGTGTATATAAAATGTTTTATAATTTTATATACAGAATAGATATGTTTTGTATATTTGATATTTTATTATTAAATATCTACTGTATATACGTTTACATTACATATAAATAAATATACAAAACTTGAATATGTTATACATGAAAAATAATGATACTGTAAAAAACAAACCTATACTGTTTAAATAATATTAAGACATATAAATATATATAAAATCCTGACATTTAATTGTAGAAAACTTTCCCTGTTTTAGGTCAGTTAGGATCACTACTTTATTTTAAGAATGTGAAATGTCTGAATAATAGTAGAAATAATCATTTATTTCATCACATTCCCAGTGGGTCAGAAGCTTACATACTATTTGGTAGCATTGCCTTAAAATTGTTTAACTTGGGTCAAATGTTTTGGGGCACCTTCCACAAGCTTCTCACAATAAGTTGCTGGAATTTTGTCCCATTCCTCCCGACAGAACTGGTGTAACCGAGTCAGGTTTGTAGACCTCCTTGCTCACACATCAATCAATCAATTTGATTTCTATAGCACATTTAAAACAACACATGTTTACCAAGTGCTTCACATTATAGCATAAACAGATCATATAAATACATTTACATTTATTCATTTGGCAGACGCTTTTATCCAAAGCGACTTACAAAAGAGGAAAACATCAGCGAATCATCTTAAGAAGACAGTGGTACGAAAAGTGCCATACTACAAAGTTTCACTATCATCAGAATTAGGGTTGTGCTGATGGACGATATCATCGTCCATCGTGATGGCTGACCAACATCACGATGTCGAGCCACCATCGTGATGCCACGCCCCCTTTTGCGAGTCTTGCTAGTGTGACTCACTAATCCTAGTCTCTTCTATAGTTAACCTAAAAACTTTGCAGGGATTGCTCTGTAAATTAAATTGAGAATATAACTAATGCATATATGCTATTTTAAATACTGTGGTATATGCCAGAGACGTGACGTGTTAGTCTGTGAAAATACCGTGTCAGGCAGGCTACACAAATATTGATCTGGACATTGTTAGCTTCTTGTCATTTTTTTACATGTCTTACACTGTACATTTAGATTAAAATGTTTTATGTTGTAGGCTACAAGAAAATAGCCTTTATTAATTAATTAATTAGTAGTTGTAGTGTCTCAGAACATCTTGCTCATTGTCAATAGCTCTTGTATACACTGAAGCGGCAGTGATAAACCCAGACCAGCGAACGTCAAATAACTTTTGTCTGGTTAATACTTTTAAAGAAAAATTTCCTTGGCCATAAATCCATAATGTCAAATCAAATGAAAGAAACAAGGTGAATATGAATAACACACATTTATTAAAACATAGAAGAACAACAAATAAAGACTAAGAAAACGGAACAACACTCAGACCGAAACTCGGCATTAACATTTCACTTATAATTAGCAGCACAATTAACTTCAGCACAGGCTACAAAATAAATTATGTTATTGAAATATTGTAAAGTGGTCATATGAACTACACAAATTAACGTTTAAAAAATAATATTCAAAATCGAATAGCTCCGCAACGGATGGCGAAAAATGCGTAAAGAAGTCTTAATATCTTTCACCATAGACCATGTTTAAATTTCGATGTTTCTGGCCAGAAATACCAACATATTCACTTTATCTGGTTTTAATAAGCTGCGGATTGGAGTAACTACACTACCCGCTGTGCTGAAGACCCGCTCTGATGGAGTACTGGTAGCACATATGCACAGATATTTCCGTGCTAATCTTGCCATGAACGGAAACCTTTTGTCATTCGTTTTCCACCAAGTCAGCGGGTCCTCTTCCCCATCAATGGCCATTTCCTGCAGGTACATGGTCATTTCTGCCTCGACCTTTTGCTCATCAGTGAGCGTGGCTGTGGCTGCTCTCTTCGCAAGAAGGCTGCCCAAAGACGACTTTTTTTCTTAGGCGCAATATATTAAAAAGCCCGGATGAGTACTAATTAGTTGAGCTAGTAAAATAACGAAATTATAGTTTTTCAGTAAAAAAAAATATCTATGTAAAGAGATATATTAAAATAAAAAGTGCTTAAAAGTGCACAACTCTTCTTAAGTGGAAGAAATATTTTTCCCCTTACGTGCAACCTA